>NC_137833.1:14300659-14348159 GCF_963921795.1 Nannobrachium achirus | reverse complement strand
AGTTTTTTCCCCCCCCCCTCTCTCTTCCCAAAATTGGCCCTGCAGTCACACTGTGTTGTCTGAAAATAAATGAAGCAATAAACTGCATACTGCAACATCGATATCATGCTTTTCTGTGGGCAGTAATGCCACGCTATTCATGTGGTACAGTAATCGAATTATACATACATTAGATGGTATTTAGCGACGGTCCAACAACAACATTTTCATCGGTCGGTCGGCCGCGTTGTAAATCACGCGCAAGTCTCCGCGTATTCATACATCCTTTTTAGTACTATAGCATTGTCGCCAGCAAGTATTACAGCATGCGTAGCCTTCTACACACTAGAGCGACGTGACAGCAACAGAACACACAGGACCGACACGGCCAGGAAGTACAGCTGAGTACAGCCGGCCAATCGCGACGGTCGGGGGCGTGGTCTGGGAGCGAAAAACGGGGAGGCGGGGGTAGCGGGGGGCGATCTGCCTCATGCCGTCCTGTAGACACATACAAGCCTATCAGTTAGTCCAGGAAACTGGACTGTTTCCTGTCTATCTTTTAGGCTCATTATGTCAGATAATCCTATTTGTGTTTATAATGAGTGACAAGCAACATGTCCCCTTGAAAAGGTTTTGAATTGGCTCGACACCACAATATATTGAACTAGCAATAAATAAGGATGGACTTATCCAGGCTACCACAAATATGCTGGAGCTGTACACACACACTAAGCTGCAGGTGTAATGATGTCCCATTCTTTACAGACTATACAGAACGCTTATGTGGAAAAAGGTTTTGAATTCTGAACAAAATGTACATTGTGAATTAACTCTCTCTCGCTCTGTCCTCTCAATCACTCTTTTTTCCCCCTCCTTTCTCTATTCACGTCTCTCTCCCTCTATTTGTAAATCTCTTTCTCTCCTTCCTTTTCCCGCAGCCCAAGTCCATCTGCCCGCCTCACCAGCAGCAGCTACAGAAACAAGACGAGAGCCAATCGCACAGCGAGGACGACTGCGGCGGGGGCGGGACCATTAAGCGCTGCCCGGCCCCGGGGGAGACGGCGAGCCCGGCCAAGGCCTCCAACGTGCCACCGAGACCCCCGCCCCCGAGGCTGCCCCCCCACCGGCGCAGTAGCCTAGGTAACGAGAGCCCGCCCCCCGGGGAGGCCGACTGCTCTGCCCCAGGTGATGACGGGAGCTTTAGGCATTTCTGGGAGTGGCTCCACGCGCCTCACACCGAGGAGGAGCTGGAGGAGGCGTGGGAGGTGCTGAAGGAGGTGAAAGAGGTGCAGGAAACAGAGAAGGAAGACGAGGAGGAAAGTAAGGGCAGTAGATTGGTAGTTCCACCTATAGACCCCCTCCTCCTGCCCCTCTCCTTTTGATTGGTTGTCTGGTTCCATCAGTCAGTCCTCATAGAGTCTGATTGGTTGATTGTCGCTGCGGTTCCACCCATCCCATTGGCTCCTGCTGAGTACGATTTATTTGTTCCATCAGTCAGTAGTCTGTAGTATTATTATTCTTTCTTTCTTTTTTGGTTAATGTGGCAATTCACCCAAAATACAACAAAAAACATATATTTTCCTCTTACTTGTGCTATTTGTCCATTTAGATAGGTTTGATGTGAATTGGGGATTTTTTTTTACGTGAAATGTCTGCCGTCACCCCAAAGCAATAGAATAGAACTCATGATCTTTAGATCATTGGTACTGTTGGCATGATTCAGGGAGAGATACAGTTGGTGGGCATACTTCAGTAAAAAAAATCTCAAACCCTCTGGACAAACTATCTGGGTGGATTAATGGTTCTCCACGTAAGAGTGTATTTTGTGTCAACTGCCCCATGAAGTTCTAACCATCCGTCAGCTCCTGCAGAATATTATTGGTTGTTTGTCCTTGCAATCAGCATATTTTTACTTTATTTTTTCATTTTTTCATTGAAGTCTGATTGATACTTTTCTAACCCAATCAATCAATCAGTGTCTAGCTTCTCACAGCCTCCCCCTAGTTTCTAGGAGAAAGAAAACGCCATCACAGCCAATCGCAGTTCAGGGAACAACACTGGACACGTAATAATGCTATTGGGAGATTTATTTTATTTTATTTTTTCTCCCAAATACATTATATATTTCTTCTTGAATCCTGTCCACTGCACATTGCATTTTTTCTGGGCTTGACTTTCACCACTTGAACCCCAGCGTTCATATTCTGGACGCTAATAAGCAATCTACAAGCTCACTTTATGCATCGTGTCCAGTTCTCTAAGACTACAGGAGTTTGAGTGGTTAAAATAGAGAGAACAGTGAGCTGCATTTAACAGAGTGAGAACAGTGAGCTATAACAGTGATCGATGAGACTTAACACAGAGACGGCAAGCTGCTATTTATCAGAGAGAGACTAGTGAGAGAAGTGCCGAGTATCTATTATTCCAAAGGGCAAGAAGCTTAACCTTTTTGTTCCAATACTCAGTAACTGGTAAATCCCTGGAATGTCCAACCTACTTTTACTCTTTCACCAATCAAATAAATAATATGAAGGAAAAAAAAAGATTAGAGCATCCTAAAGTCAATTTATTAGCGACCATATTATCTAGTTGATAAAACAAGCCCTTTGGCCATAGCCAAGAATGTACTGGCTGGTCCCAACTTAACACCCTGACCTTATAAACTTTATTTCCAAATTATTTTGTGCTTCCTACTGGCCTGCTCCTTCCTTCCCTCCTTCCTCCCCTCGCTCCCTCCCTCCCTCTGTGCTCCCATTGGTTTGTATGCTGTCACCTCAACCCTGTCCTCCTGGTACAGTGCATTCCGCATTCATCAGACTCAACTAGTGGTGCATTTCTGTGTGATGTAAATGTGCTTTTGTGAGTGGTTTAGTAAATGTGTTCACACCACACCAGTGTTCATTTTGTCGACTAAGACTAGACTAGACTAAAACAATTTCAGAAGACTAATGCCTCATTCACACTACAGATATATAGTTGAACGTTTTGCTTGGTAATTCAATGTAATCTCAATGGAAACCAGCTTTAAAGGCTGGATTCCAAGGACAGCCGACATGCCCAGCCTTTAAAGCTGGTTTCCATTGAGATTACATTGAATTACCAAGCAAAACGTTCAACTATATATCTGTAGTGTGAATGAGGCATTAGACTATTATTTGTGTTATTCAAAAGACTAAGACTAATGGCTGTAAAAATTAACACTGGTATGTAACTGCAATGAAATTAAAGCCAAATACATATTTTATGTATGGTTTATTTTGACCAAGTAACAGGCAGTAGAAGACAATGACTTTAAAAAACGTATCCTAAAAGACGAAGACTAAAAGTCTAAGACTAATCTCAAAATACTAAGACTAAAATGTTTTGATATTTAGTCGACTAAGACTAGACAAAAACAATTTCAGAAGACTAAGACAGGACTAAGACTAAATGGTGTGTTATTCAAAAGACTAAGACTAAATCAAAATTTGCTGAAAAGATTAACACTGCACTACACATATTTGCACATACATACATACACATACATTCAGGTACACACATACGCGCATGCACAAACAAATATGTTCTGTTGTGTACATGGTTCCTTTCTTTCTCTTCTTAGATGTATTCCCTGCCTTACATTCTCTCTCTTCCCCCCTATCTCCATTGCTGTAGTCATTCTCTCTCTCTCTCTCTCTCATACACACACACACACACACACACACACACACACATACTCTGAGTTGTGCTTGTCTTGTAGGTAATGGATTGCAGCATAATGGAGAGCGGGACAGCCCTGCAGACAGACAGTCCACCATGCCCCCTAGTGTCCCCATACGGAAAGACAAGAAGGACGCTCCAGTAAGCACAGCACAGAGATACAGAGTGACATTGTATAACTTGCAGTTATCCACTGTACCCCACCCGTTCACTCAGATCTGACACAGGGATGCTGACAGAGCCCATCGCTAAAAGCCCCAGGACAAAAAATCACTCGTCCTAGACAATTTGCCAGACAGTTTGGCCCCCAAACTGTGGAATAAACTCCCTGTCGCACTTAGAACTACAGACTCACTCCCTAGCTTCCATTAGAACAACAGACTCACTCCCTAGCTTCCATTAGAACAACAGACTCACTCCCTAGCTTCCATTAGAACAACAGACTCACTCCCTAGCTTCCATTAGAACTACAGACTCACTCCCTAGCTTCCATTAGAACAGCAGACTCACTCCCTAGCTTCCATTAGAACAACAGACTCACTCCCTAGCTTCCATTAGAACAACAGACTCACTCCCTAGCTTCCATTAGAACAACAGACTCACTCCCTAGCTTCCGCCGTGGACTGAAGACTCACCTCTTCAGACTCCACCTAAACCCATAGCACTACTGTAGCACTCCCCTTCTCTCGATGACCATACATGAAGCTAGATAGCATTTTTAGGTTTTAGAATTGTTTTTACTCATTAGGTGCGTTGTCTACCTATGTTATTGTTTTTCTAGATTGACATTCCTATGCATTTGTTATATTGTTGTTGATGTACTGACATATTATCTTGCTTATTATACTGATACTATTATTACCTGCTTATTGTAAGTCGCTTTAGATTAATAGTAGAGATGTGCCGATTTATATAGTATAATGTGCCTATTTATATACTGTAGTATAACGTATGATGACACTATCAGAGATTGTAAATTGTATTTATTTATTTAGACGGGACAATGCATATTAATGAACACTACATGAATGCAATGTAAATACACCGGAATTAGCAAGAATGCTAAATTTCATCCGTAGTCCCCAGATAAGCATGGGCTTCAGAGAAAGTGTTCATTGGGTTGATAAATGCAAGTCAAAGACGTAGTTAATGAACTGTGTACTGTTAATAGTGTCTTAACTATGTTGTATGTGTGTGTGTCTTTCTGAACTATAGAAAGCAACAATAAGCAATGCCTGCAATGGCCTTCCACCAACACCTAAAGTTCATGTGAGTAGCATGACTCTCTCTCTGTCTCTCTCTTATATTAGCTTGATTGAGCATGATCCGTCTCACAGGTTGGTACACCATGTAGGAGCTACAGTATGGCCTGCTTTTCTATAATACCTTTATCCAAAGCACTTTACAATGTGTGTTACATACCGTTAGCCTCATAGCATAATTGCCATAAAGGCTAGTACACACAGCAAGATATATGCTCTCGCTGACCATTTAAAGCGCTCGCCGACAAAATCCACGATTTGATGCAAGATCCGGCTTTGCTCGCAGAGGTTTTTCCTTGCACGATTCCAGCGCTCGCCGGCAGCTTTCCGAGCGTCTCTGAATATCTGGCAGGTTTGATATTTAGCTCTGTCGCAGACTCTGGTGTGATTAGCACTGTGAGAAGCCAGTAGCAGCCTATGAGATGGCAGTACCAGCTGACCCTGATTTTCTTGGGTCTTTGTGTGTTGTGTAAAACAAACAGCGACGCAGAAAACAAACAAAAAAATGCACAACACAATTACACTTGGACGCAAGAAAGGGAGGATAGACTGGTCGACCTCTGGCAGAGACGTAATCCTCATTTTATCTTTCCAACTTTATTCTCTGGTTTTAACACAAACTCCTAGCAGAGTACACCAAAACGGCCTTCTCAACCAATCCCTGAGCTTCATGCTGCTAATGTCGAGTCACCTACAACACTCCCTCCCATTGGCCAGCTCTCGGCTACAACTCTTTTTGATTGAGAATTGTATTTGACAAAAACGGAGAACAGTACAAGTATAGTCAATACAATAGAAATGTAGTCCCAATGTATGAATGAATGGAACATTGTAAGCGCTTTGAGTTCGCAACTTGCTTAGAAAAGCGCATAAAAATGCAATCCATTATTATTATTATTATTATTATTAGTACAGTACAAGTACAGTTAAACACCCTGCCTAAAAGGAACATCCCAAATAAGACCTTTTACAGTTTTCAGGGCAGTTTTGAAGGTTCTGCTATGAGTCCTCTGAAATGTCTTGCAATGCGTGATCACTTTTCGGCGTTCAATCTTGTAGTAGTGAACATCACAACCATATACACAACCGATTTTAAAAAGGACACTTGTGTTGTGTGAAATACGATCCGATGACTTCCCGACCACTTCTTGCAGTGTGTGTGTACCTGCCTTTAGGTTTTCAGAAAAGAAGGGATTAAAAAATATAAAACACTTCTCTGCCTTTCTGCTTCCCAGACAGCCAAATGCATTCAATATGAGTTAGTGCTAGGTACAGGATTGGTTGGTACAAGTTTTGGGAATCCTTGACTAAATAATGTGCTGGAATATAATCTGCATACCTTGAAGGCGCTTTAAATGTGCTTGGAAGATTATTTATAGAAACTAAACCAGCACAGTGTTCAGTACCTTGTCTGACCTTGTCCTCTCCTCGCTAGATGGGGGCGTGTTTCTCCAAGGTTTTCAACGGGTGCCCTCTGAAGATCCACTGTGCCACTTCCTGGATCAACCCCGACACAAGAGGTAACCAACCAGAAACCAGAATCATTGTATCACACATCACTCCGTAGTGCGTGATGAATCTGTCAATCACTGAACCACTGTGTATGTTTTTTTTCAGACCAATATTTAATATTTGGTGCTGAAGAGGGGATATACACACTAAATCTCAATGAGCTTCATGAAACCTCAATGGAACCGGTGAGTTTGACTGCCAATGCTTGTGTATCTCAACATTTTGAGTTCCTGTCAAGTGCTATTCACAAGATGCCTCTTTAAACGTAATGGCTTCACATCCTGTAGATTAAAAAAAAGGTTTGCTAACAAATCCTAGCAATTGGGGCCATCGGTTTCCTAGACATTTGAACTGTGGCTGGAACACATTTTGAATGATTTGCTGTGTTTGTTCTTTCCTTTACGTATCTAGCTCTTTCCTCGGCGGTGTACCTGGCTGTATGTTATGAACAACTGTCTCCTCTCGATATCTGGTAAGAGACTGGATTTATTATTAGTGGTTGCATTAATTTATGCCGTTTTATTAGAGGAACGCTAATGTCTCCTCTCTCCTAGGCAAGGCCTCCCAGCTGTACTCCCACAGTCTGTCTGGTCTCTTTGGACATGCCAGACAGATGCAGAAATTACCAGTATCCATTCCCACACACAAACTGCCTGACAAGATGATTCCCAGGTAGACGACATCACCACACCTGACACCACTGACACTGTGTGTCTCCTCTGATATAGGGCAATAAATGTTGTCAATATTACTGGTCTGATGACTGTATTTAGATGGGAAGAGAAAGGGAGTGAGACAAGAACAGGAAGATCTCTCTTCACGTTGAAAGAGAGAAAATTAAATGTTATATTATAGGTTTTGTCATGCAAAAAATGCTAATTATCAAACAAAAACTACCCACTTTAAAAAAAAAACATTTGTTATTAACATACCGGGTGCCCAGGATTATTCAAGATTTAATTGACTGTTGCCATGGAAAAATAACAATCAGTGCTTTTGTAACGGCCGGTAGAGAAGACTGCGTTTTAAACATGAACGTGATTTAAAAGTAAAATTAGGAGATAAATGCACTTTTGTGCAGCAGCATAACACTACAGTCAACGAGTGAGCCGGAGTGTTCCTCTTCACTGCGGTAGCCTTGTACAGTAGCTATAGAATAGATTAATATAGTTTACTGTACAACGCGTTGTGGGCACACAGAGACATCAAAGAGTTTGACATGTTGGCACGTCGTGGACCTCCTATGAGTTAATTGCGACCGTAGGTCGCATTTACTACCAAAACCTCCACCGGCTGTCCGTGGGTGAGTGAGTGAGTCAGTCCGTCACACTTTTGCCCTGCTCATATCTCCACAACCGTTGCCCCCATCCATGCCAAATTTTGCACACACAGTCCTTGACTGCCAAACTACAACCTCCGGAGCCCCGGGGACCCCATCTGGGGGTCCCTGGGGGACCCCCAGATGTAAAAAATGACCAAATGTGCAAAAATGACCAAATGACCACCCCAACGGGGCTGCTCACGGGGAATTCCCGGGGACCACCGACTCCTGGTGCTCCAGAACGGATGCAAAAGTGGTGGCCCCAGTGGAGGACCCCCTGCCACTGCAGCGCACATAAAATGCCGTAACTCGGGCTAGGAGCGTCCGGGAGAGCCGGGGCCGGTACCTATTCGTCCGCCAAGGCAACGCGGAGACCCCACCCCTCATTTCTCACATGGCCCTATTCTAGCGCCACCTTCAGGCCGATTTTTAAAACACATTTTTGGACACTGCTCCTACAGTTTTTGCCCTAAAATCACGAATATCACTACACAGCATGTCTACACTCATATCATCAACATGGATAAGGAAGATTTTGGAAAAACACATTTTTGCCCTATTTGTGGAGATAAGCCACCTACGGTCGCTTATCTCCCGATTAGGGAGTCTTACTGGTCTAGGCTGTAATTCATTGTCTTCAAACAAACATGTATGTTTCTCTGTTGTATAGGAAGTTTACAGTGTCCAATAAGATTCCAGACACTAAAGGGTGCCAAAAGTGTTGCGTAGGTAAGTCTGTACTTTCTTTTGTTGTTAAGAGGTTAACTGCAGTTCATCACTTTGCTGAATGATACAATGTACGAGTGTTGATTTTGTCGACTAAAACTATGACAAAAATGTTTTGTCGACTGCGTTTTTTTCACTGACGAAAACTAAATAAAAACGAAATAAAAACTAAGCTGTGATGACTAAAACTAAGACTAAATATATTGACACTTTCGTCAACAAAATAAAAACTAGACTAAAATGTTGGGGAGGGACTGGTGGAGAAGAGTCATTTTATGTTTGGTTGTTCTCCGGTGTTGCGTGCTGAAAAAAGCTCACGACGCGTTGTGAGCTTGTAGATCGGCTATTTTCAGCACGCAACCAAGTGTAAAATCAGTCATTACGATGCCATCAAGGCCTGCCAAAATACATTTCAGTTGACTAAATCAACTGTAGATTTAGTCGACTAAAATCTTATGATATTCAGTCGACTAAAACTAGACTAAAACAAAAACTTTTCAGGTGACTAAATTATGACTAAAACTAAATTACATTTTATTCAAAAGACTATGACTAAAACTAAATCAAAATTTGCTGTCAAAAACAACACTGACATGTACTCACTTCCAGATTTTGGACTGTGGTTTTGAGATTTCTCAAAACGACAAACCATTCAAAGCAGAGGACGTGATTGTTAATTGATTGCTCGTGTTGTTTCCCACGCAGTGCGTAACCCATACACGGGCCATAAGTACCTGTGTGGAGCCTTCCAATCCAGTGTCATCCTGTTGGAATGGGTGGAGTCCATGCAGAAGTTCATGCTCATCAAGGTACATCGTGTTGTGTTACCTGAAACTGTCTGACTATGTCAAGCAAGTTTCATTTTTTTTCATCAAGTTGATTTTCATACCGAAACTACAGACTTCTTTAAAAAACAAGTACATACTCAACATGCTAAACCACCAGTATAGTCCTTAAAGCACTGATTCTCATAGTGGGGTCCAGGGACCCCCAGGGGACCTTGAGGTGGTTCCAGGGCTCCCCAGCAAAAGCGGTTCAAAGTGTCCCGTTTTCCATGGACCATAACTTACGCACGGATCATTGTGGTTGTATTTTTTATTTATATTTTTTTGCGTGAAAGAAACACCGCCAGTCAAAGTGTTAAAAGAGCCAGACTACAAGCTCAAAATGCATCGCAATGCAAGCTTGTAGATCTGCTATTTTTGAAAAATGGTGGCAAACCTTCTTTTATTGCTAAATACATATCAATTTCTCTGAGAACCACTGCCTGGAAAGCATACTTATCCCTCACAATTTAACCATAGAGCTCCCTTCCCTCTCCGACATCTATATCATACATGGGCAACTGGCGGCCCGGGAGCCACATGCGGCACCCACCATTACTTATTGCGGCCCGCAGGTTAATATTGGAACACTGATAGATTTCAAGTGTCAATTCTAAACATGCAAACATGACCCGCTTTAATTACTTCAGTCTATATTAGTAGCTCAATAGGTAGTAGGCCTACTAGTCTTTTTTTATGCCCAATGTATTTGTGTAAAATTATTCAGGATTCCAATTCAAAAAATAACTTGAGCTTGTAGATCGGCTATTTTTGCCTGTATGCATTGTGGCCCTTTGGAGTGAGTGTGAAAATTGTGGCCCTCTCATCATCAAAGTTGCCCACCCCTGATCTATATACTCTCTGCCTCTCCATCACTCCCTCTCTTCCCCCTAACAGAGCATAGACTTCCCGTTGCCGTGTCCGTTGGAGGTGTTTGAGATGCTGGTGGTCCCGGAGCAGATGTACCCTCTGATCTGTGTGGCCGTCAGCAAAGGCACAGAACTCAACCAGGTGGTGCGCTTTGGCACCGTCAACCCCAACGCCACCTCCTCCTGGTTCACCGAGGCCGGTAAGGGTGAGGATTGCAGGGGTGTTTCTTTTGTACTTGGTTAAAAGTAGCAATGCCGCAATATAAAAATACTCTGTTACACATAAAAGGCCTGTATTCGGGGCACGGTGGTGCAGTGGTTAGCACTTCGAAGGTCCTGGGTTCGATTCCCGCCGGGGGAAGCTGTGGGCGCTGGGGGCGTGTTCCTCCACCCGCGTCATCAGCACCCACACCCTAGGTGGGGTTGGCGATGGGGCCTTTCTGTGGTGAGTTTGCATGTTCTCCCCGTGTCTCCTTGGGCATAGGCCCTCACACAAAAACATGCAGTAGTCCTAGTTTCTATACTACCTCCCCCTAGCCAGCCGGGTGCTCCCCAATGTCCCCTGGCGCGGCAGGGGGAGAGCGGAAACCAGGACTACAGGTTAGGTAGTCACCGGGTGAGAAAAATGGGTTGCAAAACCGTGGGATAAAAAACATTTAGATAAAAAAAAAAAGGCCTGTATTCACAAAAGTAAAAGTACAAAAGTATTGGCATCAAAATATGCTTACAGTAACAAAGTCAAAGATGTCACAGAAGGCCGGAGCTGGTGATGCTTATATTATGTGTTTGTAAAATCTGCCTTTAGATAAACATTGTAATTTAAAAACTTTCTCTTTCACGTTCCAGCCACACCGGCGACGTGTGTGATCCACGTCACTCAGCTAGAGAGAGACACCATCCTAGTGTGTCTTGACAGTGAGTAACACACAACACACACTCACTGATCTGTACATATGTACTGTGACTCCTCGTAGTGGATTCATCTCAGCGTTCCTTCTTCCTCCTTATGTATTTCACCCTCTCCCCTTTTCCTTTACTACTCCCTCTCTGCCTACTAGGGCATTCACGAATAGTGATTTTTAGTATTCGAATTATTCGACCTCAAAGTATTCGAATAGTCTTAATATTCGACAGGACTGGTCAAACTGGCCAAGCTGTCAACTATTAAGTAAGCAAGAGGCGAACATTGTGAAAATAGCCGATCTACATGCTCACAACGCCTCGCGTTGCGTGGCGTTGTGAGCATGTAGATCTTCTATTTTCACAATATTTATCTGCAGAACATTAAATGTAATACCTACAATTCCAAGTGTTTGTCAGGGTTCTTATGACTTCCTATCTAGCCAAGCTTTATAAACCATGAAGAAATATTATAGATTTTTAAAGACAAAACGATAAAAATAAAAAAAATAAGCGAATATTTGACTTCCGTGAACAACGTCGAATAGTGACTCTCTCCCGCCTATCTGTTTATACTGTCACCTCTGAAACACTGTTCCTCCCTGTCTTTCTCCTTCCTTATGTCACGTTCTCTCTTTCTCTCTCTCTCTCTAGGGTGTATAAAGATAGTCAACCTTCAGGGCAGGTTAAAGTCCAGCAGGAAGCTGTCAGCAGAGCTCACATTTAACTTCCAGATTGAGTCCATAGGTAAGGAAACCAAACCAAACAATGTGTTACACTGCTTTGTGAGCTTGAAGATATGCTATTTTTGAAAATATTTGCGATATATTCTAGTCTCTTGTTGGACTAATTTTAACCCATTCAGAACGCGTACACATTATTGTGTGTATCGTTATTTTATGCTTTAACTATTGAAAAATAGCAGATATATACAAGCTTGAAAAATCGTGAAAATTAGAATTTTGACCCGATTCTATAAGTGTCTTTTGAATCCTTCTAAGGTTTTTTGAAAAACCTATTTTTCTGTGTCAGCAATCTGGCCAGCCCAAAGAAAAGGTCCTTTTCACTTAACTGGAGCTCAATTAGTCTGTTCTTGAGAGACTACTATGTCACTGGTTCTCAAACGTTTTCATGTGAAGGACCCCCAAAATGATATGTATTTGGCCACGGACCCGCATCTCAAAATATCTAGTTCCAGGGACCACCCCCAGAAGCAAAATTTGAGTTACAAACGTTCGCTTTGAAAATACATATATTCAAAGATTTGCACACATTTTCACGACTTTTTCAGAAATAGCAGATCTACAAGCTCACAGCGCACTCAGTGCCGCGCTGTGAGCTTGTATATCTTCTATTTTTCACTGGTTAAAGCATTCAATAATTCTAGGCCTAAATGGGTTAATCCATTTTGAAATGGTGACATTCACAGTAACTAATAATGCTGTGGACATGTGTCTGTTTTCCCAGTATGTCTCCAAGACAGTGTGCTAGCGTTCTGGAGACATGGGATGCAAGGAAGAAGTTTCAAGACGAATGAGGTGAGTGACTTTCTGTGTGTGCGCAAGAACGTTCAAGATGCACCATCTGTTGTCATCAATGCATTGTGAACGATTGTCAGTTTAAATTTAGAAACTAAAGTCTCTCTCTCTCTCTCTCTCTCTCTCTCATTCATCAGATCACTCAGGAGATCTCTGATAGCACACGCATCTTCAGACTACTGGGGTCAGACAGGTGAAGAACAACACATGCACACACCTCCACACACATCCCGACAACGACGATATGTCCAAAACCGTTCGTTTTGCATTCATCATCTTAAAAATGATTTAAACTAGTGAAAACAGCCGATCTACAAGCACACAACGCCTCGCACCGCGAGGCGTTGTGTGCTTGTAGATCGGCTGTTTTCACTACTTTTATGCGACCGCCTTGTATGATGAAGCAGGGCTTTACTTTACGAAAGAATGTACAAATTTGAAACGTGGAGATACGAGGTTTACGCTCGACAACGACGATATAGTCATGCTGTATGCAAGCATTCACACGCACACGCACACACACACACACACACACACACACACACACACACACACACACACACACACACACGCACCAACACGCACCAACAAACGTTTCACACCTCAGCAAAAAAAACATATTTGATCAAAATCTTGTATACCATGATGTCTAAACTATCACAATCTCACAATCTCACATACACAAGCACGCAGTGTCTTTTAACATGCTTTATCTGATGTTTTGTCAATGAAGAAGCTTGGACAGTAGCGATACCGTGACAGAGACAGGGGCTGAGAACAGAGGCCTTACTCAGCCCAGGTACACTCACTGTTCCCTGGGGGCACAGCCAGCCCCAACTCCCATTCTCTCTCTCTTTCTCTCGGGTGGTGATGGAGGTCTGCTTTGAAGGGGAGCGGTTCTTTATTGGGAGTCTTGAGACCTGGAACGTTTGAACCTCTTTAACCATTATTTTATACTTTGGCTATCGAAAAATAGCAGATATACAAGCTCACAGCGCGGCACCGAGTGCCGCGCTGCGAGCTTGTAGATCTGCTATTTTTGGAAAAATCGTGAAAATGTTTTGCAAATCTTTGAATACATCTTTTTTTGTAACTCAAATATTTGCTTCTGAGGGGGGTCCCTGATACATAATATTTGGAGATGGGGGTCAGCGGCCAATTACATATAACTCTAGGGGTCCTTGACATGAAAAGGTTTGAGAACCACTGACATAGAAACATGAGTTTTTCAAAAACTTTAGAAGGATTTAGAAGACATTAATAGAATCGGGTGAAAATATTCAAAGACTTGCACACATTTCCACGATTTCTCAAAAATAGCACATGTACAAGCTCACAGCAGCGCGCTGTGAGCTTGTATATCTGCCATTTTTTTGATAGCTACAGGATAAAATAATGGTTAAAGGGGAGGGGTTCTTTATTGGGAGTCTTGAGGTTTAAGGATGGTACGTGGGGTGGACAGAGGAGTATTTGTGTGGGGCATTCAGCTGGTACGGGTACAGGGGTAAAGTTCCTGCCCACTAAGTGGATTCCTCCATGGTGCTTCCGGCTTGGCCGGACGCTCAAACAAACACAATTGGCAGTGTTCACAGGTGGGAACTTCTGGGAAGCCAGTTGTGTGGGGAGATTTCTATCACTTTAATAGCATTTTTTTAAGTTATATCTTAACTGTGTTGGAAGTAACTTGCATGGTGCAGGCACTTTATACTAAGTTATAGCATATAAACTATGCTATGTTTAAACTACTGGTAAATCACACACTTTTGTCAAAATAACATGTAAAGACTGACGGATATAAAGCATCGGTTAAGTGTGTCTATTGAGGCCACTTGAATGCACCTTGAGGCTGCCATTGAGGCACATCAAAGGTGGGAGAATTTGAAGCATCAGAGCATCCCTATCTTTTACGGCATTCACGAATAGTGATTTTTAGTATTCGAATTATTCGACCTCAAAGTATTCGAATAGTCGAATATTCGACAGGACTGGCCAAACTGTCAAATATTAAGTAAGCAAGAGGCGAACATTGTGAAAATACGAGCACGTAGATCTGCTATTTTCACAATATTTATCTGCGGAACCGAGTCCCTTTAAATGTAATACCTACAATTCCAAGTGCTTGTCAGGGTGGGGGTCCCCAGTTCAAATATGTTTATTTTGGGGGTCACGGCCTAAAAAGGTTTGAGAACCCCTGGTATAGAGCATTAACAAATTCATCCACCAGGGGCATTGGCAACTCATTCTTATGACTTCCTATCTAGCCAAGCTTTATAAACTATATATTGTTTAAAGAGAAAACAATAAAAAATTAAAATAAGCGAATATTCGACTTCGGTGAACAACGTCGAATGCATTCGAATATTCGGTGAATGCCCTACTATCTTTATATTCGGCTTGTTTGCCGTCAATATAGAACGGGCATTTTTGTATGTCATCCTCCCCATCCATATTGTTGTCATTTGAAGCGCTGACATCACCAGATCATACGCACAAAGGAACTCTGGACAGTTTACAGTGCACAAACAAACCTATAATTTCTTTCAGGAAATGTGCAGTCAAACAAAGTCAAAACCATGCCATTATGCACATTATATTTTGGTGATCTGTGCCCCTCGGCGATGCTCGAAAAGAGGACCGAGCTGCAGTGAGCTCTTAAACGGGTCAACAGGTTTTGATGCACCACCACGTGACACGGCAGTTTCACCATAGCTGTTAAATACAACGGGTGCATTTCTCTGATGCTTTTTTATCTGTCGGGGGCCTTGACGTCCTCAAGTTGGCAGGGTGCCCAAGTGCTGCAGAGCCTCCCCGTTTGAAAGATGTCTCTGCATTAAACCTTTTACAACAAAGTCATCTTTTCTCTCCTGTCCTCTGCAGTGGGAACAGGGGGGAGGGGATAGTGTTACTATAACATCCTGGCTCCGGCTATGCTGCTACCCTTCTGTTTCACAAGTTTCCTGGTCTGCTTTTAATACTGTGTACTGACAAAATAAACCGGTGAAATTTCTGAGGAGGGCAATGAAACAACAAAGCTAGATTAGTTAATTTGTGTTGTTGCGCATGCGCGTGTGTGTGTGTTTTCGTGTTCCAGGGTGGTGGTGTTGGAGAGCAGGCCAACAGACAACCCTACCGCCCACAGCAACCTCTACATTCTGGCTGGCCATGAAAACAGCTACTGAGAGACACAGTCCACACTTAACTCTCCAGCCTGCCGGCAAACGCAGCTCCTCTCCTGGCTACGCAACTGGTGAACCCAAAACACCCTCTTTCTACCCAAACATTCACCCAGTACCGCCTGTCTTTGATTGGCCTTCCTGCAACACAACTGGAGCATTAGCAGTCACATTGAGGAAGAGGGTAAAGTTGCCACAGTTTCTGTTTCAGCCAATTAAGAATTAGCGGCACACAGTAGTGGTTAGTGGGGGGGGGGGCCTGATGTAACACAGGTCAGCATGTTACAGCACTGGTTAGACCTGGTTACTTAGCTGATTTTCTGAGCAGTGTGCGGGAGTGATGGACGTAGGGAATAACCGCTTACTTGGAACATTCACGTGGGATGCCACTTAGCGGTCTAGTTTGTCAACGCAAATCAACATGGGAGTAAAGGGGGAATGTTCTGCCCGTCAGCCAGTGTTGTGATGGCCAAATCTGACAGTAGAGTGCCAACCAAACTTGTCCCTGTTCTGTCATACCCTCCGCTTACCTTGCTAACGCACCCCACTGCACCATGGGAAACCAAGATCAACATACTAGTCCTACCGCAGCTACTACTACTACTACTACTACTACTACTACTACTGCTATAGCTTCACAGAAGAGCCATCCTACGGAGAAAAACAAGCCTTTCACGTCCTCCTTCCCTTATTTTATTCCTTTGTTTTTTTAACCTCACTTTTATTTATTGCAGCATGATGTAACTGAGACAACCAGGATGACTTTTTTATTTTCGATTGTTTTTTTTCTTTGTTTTTTTTTTGTAATGATGTAAAACGAAAAAAACTAAAACACACACAAAAAAAAGCTTTGCCACTCCCGTAAGCATTGAGCTCTCATCCCTGACACCACACAAGTGCTTAATTGACCTCTTATTTAATTGTTGTAAATATAAATGTAGTATTTTTCTCTTCTTTTTATTTTTTTGGACAGAGAGGAACACTAACGCCTGGTTGTGTAGATAGACTTGTGTATAGGTTGTTCTGTGCGACAGACGAGACGGACGAACAGACAAGAATGGGGCTCTGGGGTGACATTATCGGTGGTGTTGAGTGACGGGCGGACGGGGTGGGGGTGGGGAGAGCAATGAATTAACTTCCATGCATCCACAGTCGCATGAGGAGGGTCAGGAAGGTGCCAAGACACCCCCACCCCACTCTGCGCTGTCCCACACCCAACTTTCTCCTCAGGTGAACATTTGCAGTAATATAATGATGATAATATTGTTAAAGTGTTCTGGAGGCTCAGGATTGGACTGAGCAAAACACGGGAAGCGGCACTGATTGGGTCATTTTCATTCATGCATCATCATTGTCATCCTCGGTATACACAGTAAAATCGTCAGTGTTTGTTTATCCATTTGTAACTCTGAGAGTTTACAAAATTAACCCAAATAGACCCATACGTGTGTATATTTGGTTATGTTTGTTAAATTAACATTCAGGACTTTACTGTGTAGACATTTTTCACTTCCTGGATGTTTTTGTCATTGTCGTTGTCAAGAGCGATCCATCGATGTTTCTATTTATGTTTTTGTCTCATAGTTTGACATCATGATCAATGTTTTAAAGTTTAAAAAAAAATGTTTTATGCTTCCTTTTAATCGTATGCTTCTTTCACTTTCCCGTCATTGTTTTAAAGATTTAACAAGTTTTTAATACTATGGAACCACTGGTGTTAAAAACAATTGCACAGAGGCAAAAAGGTATTTGATATACAAATGTGATGTCATAATATATGACCTTGTGTTTATGCACAGTATGTGTGTAGACTTAGAATATTTGCATACATATGCATTGTGTACTGTACAGGACAGACCTTTGAAAAGTGACAGTTGTAACTGTAACTTGTCACTCGGTGACTTGTTTGGCAAGATAACTAAAATGGTTGTAAATGCTACAAATTACATAATTTATAAATCAATTATTTAAGTACTTTGCTCAGATTTAGAATTTTGGCGCTCATTTATTGTTCTGCCCATGGTTTTGTTTGTTTTGACCTATGTTGAATACCAGTTTATATGGTTCGTACCATACCACCAGTCATTTTAGTATACTATTCTGTGATTGAAAACTTGCCTACTGTAGAAGGAAATCATGAACAATTCTCATTTCTTTAACATGGTTCGGCTACATGTAAGTTATTATGATACAGTAAACCCCACCGTCGGCTACTAAAAGCAGGTTTAAACAAAAAAACGGTAGTTCGTGTCAGCCAGTTCTGTCCAGCGGCGAGGCGAACAGATGTGGGAGAGGTTTGGAAGAATTGAAATGACATTGAAATCGTCAAGCCATTTTGTGTGCATTTTAGAGTTTCAGCTTAATCATCAGCTGTGACTTTTCAATGTCTGAGTCCTGTGTGAGATATTACACTACAACCATGCATACTGTTATGCTAGCTAGGAATGCACTGTGCCGTACTGTATGTAGGAGAGTTGAAACATACCGCAAGTCAAGCTGTGACACAAGAGGTCTCTTCAGGGGACATGAACACTATTCGCTGACTATTGATGAGATACCATAGCTAAGATTACAAAGGCTGTATTATAATTGATAGGAATGTTCCCATGGCCCAAAAGGTAGGCACATTTGAGGGAATACCTGTACACATTGGATTCAAGCGCTTAATAGGTTATCACAGTTGTCAAGCCAGTGCTAAAGTTGTAACGTTCTGTGTAAACTTAAGCGTAAAGTTGCTTAGCTCAACATTTTAAACTACTCTATTTACCCATCTGCAACTCGTGATGAACCCATTGTGTGTGTATATATATTCCTTGGCTGCCTTAAATTTACCTTTAACTGGCTGGAGTCCCCCAGGGCTCTGGACTAGGACGGCTCCTTTTTTCACTATGCTAAATCTCTTTGCCGAAAATAGCAGATCTACAACGCAATGCAGTTTGAGCTTGTGGGTCGGCTATTTTCAATGTTGCAATGTTTGGTCCATAATAGGGATGCTAGGGCTCAGGTGGTAAAGTAGGACAGACCCATACTCTGCCAAGAACCTTGAAACTTCATTGGTTTTAATCATTATGTACTTGAGAAAGCACACTTACTATGCCATTCAAGAAGTTGTTAGTATTGTCCCTTATGTGCCCTCTGTTCCCTTTTGGCTGCCCACAAACTAGCAAGGGGTTAAATGTTTGAACGCTACTGTTGGAACACGGGGTCGATCAGTCTTCAGCTCAGGACACTTTGAGTTGCAAAGTGAAACATTTACTTTAAACATTTGAATAATTAAATGGACAAACAAGTAAGTTAAAAGTCCATGTAAAGTCCAATTCCTCCAAGTGACTGCACTGAAAATTAATTGACCCTCGCTGACTGGTGTTTTTGCCATAATGACCGTGTTATTATGTTTTCTTTCCCCCACCATTACACACCAGTGCAGGTTGATCTTAATTGCAGAATTGCCACAACCTGTTCTTCTCATAGTTAAGTAGTTAATACAATTGTGTAATAATACACATTTTGATTATCTACAAAATTGCAAATGACACAAAAGACAAATAGAGGTTTAACAAGACCCTACAATGGCTTAACATTTTACATGTTCATACTTACAGATGCCAAAGACTAGTGAGAGTGAGAGAGCAGTGTCAAATATCATAGAACTCTACATAATATTCTAACATTCTCTTCAAAGTACCGTCAGAAAACAAAACAAAAAAGTGCCACTACGTGTCCTGCTGTCATTTACAACAATTTATACTTTTGAACAACAGCCAACTAGATAAACGTGCCTTAAGGTACAATTCTCATGTAACCAAGTGATCACTAAAATGGATTAACTTCCTGTTAATAATTAAACATTTGCCTGTTAACAATATTTGCCTCAGTGGCTCTTTGGCTTTGTTCGGCTCTACACTTGGTCCAGCAGTGGCTTTGTTATACAGTAGAGACCCAACATAATTATCTTTTAAGTAGTTCACTCAAAACGTTTGAGTCACTCTCCCTGATTGTACAATAATGCGCACATTGGGCCTCATGCACGAAAGACGAAACGTGCTTACGATCATACTGTGATCCTAAAGCGTTCATGCGATTGTTTCATGATCCAAAGTGGCACCTTGTTTGTCCATTGTCACCTGCAATGAGGCAATGGCAGCCTGTCTCGGCTTGGTGTGAGTTAATTAAATGGTCTTGGAACACCAGTCTTGCAACATGGCTGTGGCATTTCCTCATGGCTGTCCTTGTTTCCAGCTCGGGTGTTGAGCATTGTGGACGGTTGTCACAAGGTGATTCATACAGTATATCAGCTGATTTGTGGGAGCCCCGAGGAAAAGCGACTCGCCCCTAAAACAGGATTAACTTCCTATTGAATGATCATCGCAGCCCTCTATGACCTAGCCAATAACCTGACCAGTGGAGATTGACTAAGAAACATTCCTTGTGTTGGGCCTGAGTAGCATGATGTTAAGGAAACCATACTATGAATGTTACATTTGTTTTAATGTAATATCTAAATTGCCTTGTTTGAAGTTTTAATTGCCAAATTTAGAATGGGTGTCTGTCTGTACCTTGTGCAATGTCTTAGATGAAATAAGATCTTTAAACAGTGAGTTGTCTCATTATAAAGTACACACAATAAGTGGTGTGTAGGTTTAGTGTAAAATGAAAAACACTACTCTATGATTCACATTAAAATGTCTGTCGTATACTCTTTAGAGCTATGTAAATGAACAAAACCCAGAGAAATGGTTAATATTTGGCAAAACTTCACAAGAAGACTGCACTAAATGACACCATGTTGGCACCTATAAGCTCAACAGATATGGAATCTATAATTTCATATTGCGGGTATCAACATGGCCTCCCATCGGCCTGTTTGCCAAAATGTAACCTGTTTCTGCAGTATAGTCCCAGCCTTTGGTCAGGTAGTGTTTCCCGATAATTGTTAGCGTTGTTAGGATTTTGGAGTCCCGTATTGGGGGGCAGGGTTTACCTCTATGCTCATTCAGGAGGTACATAAGGAGTTTGTGACAGAAGAGTATGCTGAATAAACCATCATATACTTTGAGGTTGTCTATTCCAGTGATTCTCAACCTGTGGTGGAAAAAGTACTCACATTTTTTGTCTATCAAATTTTAAAACTATAACTAAATTTTAAAACTATCAATATTGCAATATAGAAATTCTCCGTTACAAGTAAAAGTCCGGAATTCAAAAATGTACGAAAGTATTGGCATCAAAATGTACAGTCCAAAAGTAAGTGTTTCAAAAATGTTTGAAAATAATCAATAATCTACAAGCATCACAACGCGCTGTGAGCCTATATTATAATTTATATCTAACCAGTAACTAAAGTTTTCAAATCATTGTAGTGGAGGAAAAGTACAATATTTGGAGCTGAGAAGTAGTTGAATAGAGTTAATAGTATTGGAAATTGGAAATACTCAAGTACAAATACCTCAATTGTACTTAAGTTAAGTAAATGTACATAGTTACTTTCCACCACTGAAAACCACTGGTGTAAACTTTGTCATACAGTAAACTGTATGATCCTAGGTGGTAAAACCCATCTTTCCTTTAGCAACTCCAAGCAGATTAAAACAAGCTGAATTATTTCCAAATACTATTTGGCACGAGTCTGGTCCCAGAATTTAAAATAACACTACGCAGTAGATATTTTTTTTAATGTTGCTTACTACAGTACCATCATCATTCATTGTCATATTGCAATGCACACGTTATAAAATGTATATATTGTAAAATAAAAATCAGTTTGTTTTACATACTGTATAATTGCCTATATTTTGTTTCAGAAGTGTAACAGATTTATGAGATGACTGGTTAACACATTAAAAAGAAGGAACTGAAAAGCTTGTGTCTTGTGTTTTTTCCCCCCTTGTGGTTCTAAAGCATTTTTCATATCAAGGACCGTTATTGCGTAAGCATTTGAGCCGCGGACCACCATTTAATGAGATTTAGCCTCTCAGACCCAAAACGTAGAATATTTTGTTGTCGTTGGATAGGATTTTGTCCATGCTGTCTTGATGTGGTGCCATAGGAGAGATAACAGCTCAATCAAAATACCATAATTCTTCTACATTCTGTTGTGTACTGTAGATTTCTTGTAAATTAAGTAAGGCATAGGCCAGACAGGGACGGATTAACCCCCACGAGGGCCCCTGGCCGATAATTTTTTAGGGCCCCTCCCGACACGCAGCTCTGATTTTATGCAATGATGATCATCTGTGGGCTAAGAAAGCACCTGTGGGGCCACATATTTGATATTTAATTAACGTATACATTTAATAGTAAATTGTCAATGGCCACGCGGCCCAGTTCCCTCAAGGGCCCCTGAGAGCCAAGGGCCCCTGGCAACGGCCCCACTGGCCCAATGGTTAATCCAGCCTGAGACCACTTTACTACCTGTCAGAAACTTAGGGCACAGCTCTCTTAGTGTTTTGAAGTGTTTTTTTCTTCTCCTAGCCTTGAAAAAAAAAAAAAGTTAAATAAGAGACATGTATCAAAAGAGCCTGAGAGGTGGTGTAGTGGTTTAATGATTAGTTCTTCGGCTCAGAGGTGCCATGTTCAATCCCCAGTCTTCCCATAGTTCAATTAAGCACTATTTTGGAATGTTCTATGCAAACATATACATGGGTGACTCAAAATGTCTTTATCAATGCTTTGGGCGCACACATTCTAGTTATGGAATCTCTGTTGGAAAAGCTCTTAACTCATCACCAGCAGGTCATGGGATCAAATCCCAGCACCTCTGCATCTGAGCAATTGACACTGATGGCTTGATTTTTCTCTCCTTTAAAAGGCAAATGTCATTGACAATGCATTGGGCGCTTAAAGTTACATATTTCAAAAACTACAAATTATTTCAAAGTACTGCAGCTGCCAATGCAATCCCAATGAGAGGCATCGTGAAATAACATAATTTGAGTGGTTGACTACTGAGGCCGTAGCGTGTTCTAATAAAGTGTCCCATGTGTTTAATTTGGCCTTTTTAAAGTGGCATATCTGTCATCTTGATACACTACCTACACTATACTTTAATATGCTTCATCAGTGAGTCAAAAGTGCTTGCATTGGAAATGAGCATATTGATTTACTAACTTAACATAAATGGAGCGCAGGATATTTTAGCCTATCTGTTACATTCCAATCTACTAGTATTATTATTTTCATATTAATTACACTTTAAATGTAGTCAGAGTGTTTGATCTCTTAACCTTGAGATCATCAGACATCAAAGACAAGAGGTTTGTCATTTCACTGACAGCTGCACTAACCAGTTGTCTAAAGCACCAGGTCCACTAGGGGGCAGATATGCAGCTACTTGGTCAGATATGTGTTTATACGGAGATCATGGAAGCAATGTCATTTGGTATCCAGGTGTCAATCAACTCTAGACAACCTAGCAGGTATAAGAGGGGGTGGGGCTGAAAGAAGCAGGAAGAGAAACAGTCTGTGACTAGAGAAACAGGTGAAAGCAGAGTTGTTTTTAATAATCTGTTAAATGTTGTCACCAAATGAAGAACCAGGGATAATATATATCAGTGTGGATATATCAGCATGTCTGTGTGTTTGGAGCTGGGTTGTCACTCAGTATTTCTACCACAACCAGCTGACATTAATAACTACCAGATGGACTGTGGCTGGTCAACACACTAGCCTGGAGGAGAAGAGTGTGGGAGACATTTCAACAGGTTTCTGAGTGAGTATGAACGCTATCTGACAACTTTAGCCCTAGAATGGCTGTGATGATTTCACTTACATTTCAGGAGGGCATAGGAGTGATCTATGGCTTTATACTGTATATGAAATACATAAATTAAAGGAATCAGTGGGACCTTTAACAGTGTTGTGGTGCATTTGGATAGTGTGCTTCAGGACCTGCTACCAAAGCTGTGAGTAGAGGTGATCAGGACTTGTTACTGCACACCGGAGGATCCAGGCAGGGGCGTCACAGGGGGGAGTGGGACTGAGTTACTAGGGCCCAAGGTGGAGGGGCCTTAATTATTTTATGTTTTAGCTATTGAAAAATAGCAGATCTACAAGCTCACAGCGCGGCACAGAGTGCCGCGCTGCGAGCTTGTAGATCTGCTATATATATATTTGCATATATGTGTGTAACTGAAATTTTGATTCTCGGGGGTCCCTGGAACTAAATATTTTGAGATGAGGGTCTGTGGCCAAATACATATAATTTTGGAGGTCCTTTACATGAAAAAGTTTGAGCACCACTGTGCTCAAAGTGATTCACTACTTCTTTCTCTTACATGTATGATGCTGCTTTAATATATATACATAAACATATATGGACTTAATATTAACGTTTTCAGGGAAGGTAGGGTGTAAATCAGAGTAAAGCAGGCTCTTGGGCCAGTTATAGCCTGGGATTGATGACATCAGCAATCTCCATATATGGGCATAAAAGGGATTTTGTTTCTGGGAATGCCCATATTTGGACTTTTTATTTAATTTTATCCCTATTAATAAAAAAATATGTATCCATATACACATACAATATATTGTATCTGAACCAGCCACACAGATATGGGCCATGTTTTGGCCATCTGGCCAGTGATATACAGTATATCGATGACATCAGGGATCTCCATATATGGGCATACAAGGGTTCTGGGGAATACCCATATAAGGACTTTTACATAGGTGATGTCACCTGTGATATCACCTGTGATGTCACAGTGACAAGGGAACCAACCCATAGACTGTAAAAATGTGTACAGACAGACAGACAGACAGACAGACAGACAGACAGACAGAGACAAGCTGCGAGATTTCTTATGGTAAACTGGGACCTTCGGTCGCAATTAAATGTGACCTATGGTCGCAATTTCTCTCTCCACTCCTCTGTCACTCAGGTTGAAGAGGGCATCGCTGCATGTCTGGCTGACATCTCACAGTGGACGTTTTCTTCTCGCCACCTCATGCTGAACCCAGACAAGACTGAGCTTCTCTTCTTCCCAGGTAAGTCCTGCCCCATGCAGGATCTCTCTGTTTCCATCTCTGGTGACTTTGGTTCCAACAACGTTCAAGGCACACATCGCGTTCAAGGCACACATCGCAGATTCTATATATCAAGGGTTCCCTAACTTTTCAGGCTGCAAACCTCAAATAATCAACTGGGGCCCGTTTTGAAGTGTTTTTTTCTTCTCCTAGCCTTGAAAAAAAAAAAAAGTTAAATAAGAGACATGTATCAAAAGAGCCTGAGAGGTGGTGTAGTGGTTTAATGATTAGTTCTTCGGCTCAGAGGTGCCATGTTCAATCCCCAGTCTTCCCATAGTTCAATTAAGCACTATTTTGGAATGTTCTATGCAAACATATACATGGGTGACTCAAAATGTCTTTATCAATGCTTTGGGCGCACACATTCTAGTTATGGAATCTCTGTTGGAAAAGCTCTTAACTCATCACCAGCAGGTCATGGGATCAAATCCCAGCACCTCTGCATCTGAGCAATTGACACTGATGGCTTGATTTTTCTCTCCTTTAAAAGGCAAATGTCATTGACAATGCATTGGGCGCTTAAAGTTACATATTTCAAAAACTACAAATTATTTCAAAGTACTGCAGCTGCCAATGCAATCCCAATGAGAGGCATCGTGAAATAACATAATTTGAGTGGTTGACTACTGAGGCCGTAGCGTGTTCTAATAAAGTGTCCCATGTGTTTAATTTGGCCTTTTTAAAGTGGCATATCTGTCATCTTGATACACTACCTACACTATACTTTAATATGCTTCATCAGTGAGTCAAAAGTGCTTGCATTGGAAATGAGCATATTGATTTACTAACTTAACATAAATGGAGCGCAGGATATTTTAGCCTATCTGTTACATTCCAATCTACTAGTATTATTATTTTCATATTAATTACACTTTAAATGTAGTCAGAGTGTTTGATCTCTTAACCTTGAGATCATCAGACATCAAAGACAAGAGGTTTGTCATTTCACTGACAGCTGCACTAACCAGTTGTCTAAAGCACCAGGTCCACTAGGGGGCAGATATGCAGCTACTTGGTCAGATATGTGTTTATACGGAGATCATGGAAGCAATGTCATTTGGTATCCAGGTGTCAATCAACTCTAGACAACCTAGCAGGTATAAGAGGGGGTGGGGCTGAAAGAAGCAGGAAGAGAAACAGTCTGTGACTAGAGAAACAGGTGAAAGCAGAGTTGTTTTTAATAATCTGTTAAATGTTGTCACCAAATGAAGAACCAGGGATAATATATATCAGTGTGGATATATCAGCATGTCTGTGTGTTTGGAGCTGGGTTGTCACTCAGTATTTCTACCACAACCAGCTGACATTAATAACTACCAGATGGACTGTGGCTGGTCAACACACTAGCCTGGAGGAGAAGAGTGTGGGAGACATTTCAACAGGTTTCTGAGTGAGTATGAACGCTATCTGACAACTTTAGCCCTAGAATGGCTGTGATGATTTCACTTACATTTCAGGAGGGCATAGGAGTGATCTATGGCTTTATACTGTATATGAAATACATAAATTAAAGGAATCAGTGGGACCTTTAACAGTGTTGTGGTGCATTTGGATAGTGTGCTTCAGGACCTGCTACCAAAGCTGTGAGTAGAGGTGATCAGGACTTGTTACTGCACACCGGAGGATCCAGGCAGGGGCGTCACAGGGGGGAGTGGGACTGAGTTACTAGGGCCCAAGGTGGAGGGGCCTTAATTATTTTATGTTTTAGCTATTGAAAAATAGCAGATCTACAAGCTCACAGCGCGGCACAGAGTGCCGCGCTGCGAGCTTGTAGATCTGCTATATATATATTTGCATATATGTGTGTAACTGAAATTTTGATTCTCGGGGGTCCCTGGAACTAAATATTTTGAGATGAGGGTCTGTGGCCAAATACATATAATTTTGGAGGTCCTTTACATGAAAAAGTTTGAGCACCACTGTGCTCAAAGTGATTCACTACTTCTTTCTCTTACATGTATGATGCTGCTTTAATATATATACATAAACATATATGGACTTAATATTAACGTTTTCAGGGAAGGTAGGGTGTAAATCAGAGTAAAGCAGGCTCTTGGGCCAGTTATAGCCTGGGATTGATGACATCAGCAATCTCCATATATGGGCATAAAAGGGATTTTGTTTCTGGGAATGCCCATATTTGGACTTTTTATTTAATTTTATCCCTATTAATAAAAAAATATGTATCCATATACACATACAATATATTGTATCTGAACCAGCCACACAGATATGGGCCATGTTTTGGCCATCTGGCCAGTGATATACAGTATATCGATGACATCAGGGATCTCCATATATGGGCATACAAGGGTTCTGGGGAATACCCATATAAGGACTTTTACATAGGTGATGTCACCTGTGATATCACCTGTGATGTCACAGTGACAAGGGAACCAACCCATAGACTGTAAAAATGTGTACAGACAGACAGACAGACAGACAGACAGACAGACAGACAGAGACAAGCTGCGAGATTTCTTATGGTAAACTGGGACCTTCGGTCGCAATTAAATGTGACCTATGGTCGCAATTTCTCTCTCCACTCCTCTGTCACTCAGGTTGAAGAGGGCATCGCTGCATGTCTGGCTGACATCTCACAGTGGACGTTTTCTTCTCGCCACCTCATGCTGAACCCAGACAAGACTGAGCTTCTCTTCTTCCCAGGTAAGTCCTGCCCCATGCAGGATCTCTCTGTTTCCATCTCTGGTGACTTTGGTTCCAACAACGTTCAAGGCACACATCGCGTTCAAGGCACACATCGCAGATTCTATATATCAAGGGTTCCCTAACTTTTCAGGCTGCAAACCTCAAATAATCAACTGGGGCCCCCACCACCCTGACAAGCACTTGGAATTGCAGGCATTACATTTAGTTTGACTCGGTTCCACAGATAAATGTTGTGAAAATAGCCGATCTACAAGCTCACTTGTATTATGCCAGCTAACTAGAGGCAGAGCTTTCGTCCTACTCCTCCCGTGTAATACTCCATGCTGACAGGTGTGTTACTGCAGACGCTCGTCAAAGCCGGATGCACCGCTGTGGATTCAAACCCACAACATCCGTGGTGGTGGATGGTTGCCTCTTTCATGTGTAATATTTGGCCAATTTGGTATTTAAAAGGCCTTAAAAGTCATTACATTTTAACTTATGTAATGTGCCGATACCACTGTATACACTTTGTATGTTGGTTTGTTTACTGTTGAGTAGGGATGGGACGATAAGCGATATTATCGTTTATCGTGATAAAAAACACTCAGGATAATCATATGGTGGAGATTTAATTTATCGTGATATCGTCCTCCATCATGCCACTGGGATCAATTCACCTTTTATTTGCAGAGCTGCTTATCCGGTAGCCTACCACTTAAACCCTCTATAATTGGTAAAAGGTACTTATAATATACGTAGTGTACTTGATACAGTCTTTTTTTTCACTCTCTATCAACAATGCGACACGTTGTGAGCTTGTAGATGGGCTATTTTTTGGCAAATGTTCCGCCCCAGAATAACAAACTAGCCTGGAGGAGAAGAGAGCGTGTCCCTTCCACATTGTGCTGGTTGGATGTTAGTGACTGACCTAGATATGACGACCATGCAGATGTACTGTACATATGCTGGTCATTCTTGTGTTTTGTTACTTAGGCTTGTTTTTCTTGACCACAATGTTAGAATTGTCATTTAGAAAGCATGTTATTCAGACTGATGCTAGGTTCATTGTTTACCTGCTAACCCATAGTTTCAGTGTGCAGATCAAACATTCTGATGGATTTCATAGACTTGTTTGACAGCACTGTCATCATCATTGTTGTGTTGTATTCATGTTCATGCGTATTTTCAGACATTTAACATGACCTTTGGCTACTTGTATTGGTTATGACATTGGTTTTCCCCTCTTCACAAAATCACTGCGACGTGTTGTGAGCATGTAAATCGGCTATTTTTGGCGAATGTTCGCACTAGAATAGGGATGCTGGTTAAGTTATTAAGTGGTTAATGAAAAAAGAAAAGAAACAAAACAGGTTCCTATATTGTTTGACCCCCTCAGCAGTATGTGATCATATACTGAAGTACTAACGCTGTCTCTATGTGATCCTATAGTTTACTGAGGCACTTCACTATCTCTCTGCATTCTATGTCTGAATGGAGGATTGTCTGCTAAGGGGGGCGCTCTCCATTGTCGCCACTCCGACAGTGACTTCTTATTGTCGGTGTGGCAACACTTCCATAGAGGTTAGGGTTAGGGTAAGAGATAGGGTTAGTGTTGGAAAGGAGACATGTCAGAATGGAGAGATGCACTCGTCTGCTAAATGCCTTTATTCTAATGTCACTGATGTAGGTTTTAATCTATTGTTTGATTGGGATGTTAATTTATCAGTGGTGTAGCATTACAGCCCCAGTGCAGATGGGACAGATGTTGTTTATAAGCGTGCTCCTGGAATGAGCTAAGCTCCAACATCTAGCTTTGTCCAGGCTCTGAAGTGTGGCCTACATCTGGCCTACATCTTGGCTCAAAGCACTCAATGTGTGTTGTACGCCCAGGGTCACATTGGCCAAGCTTTGCGGGACACTTAATGAAAATTAGCTCATAAATAGCACAGCTCACTTCACACTGTGTGCACGTGTGCGCATGTACGAGTGCAGCTCAAACTTTGCACACACACTCCCGGTAGGTCAAGGAAGACCCTCTGCCCCAAATTGAGCATCATTTTGTTGTTATCAGACTATTTTACTAAAACAAAGGAAATCCATGGCTGTGAGTGTTCTAGGGTATATGCTGTATAGCAAATGGCAGTAGGTCACTGATTATAAGTGAATGTGAGTTATAACTTCTTTGAGCACAGGCGTACATTAGAGTTACAATCTGAATCACTCACACAGGGCCGTTCTCGTCCCATTAAGATTTGAGGCAGATTTAGACCCCCTAAATCAGGGGTGTCTAAACCTTTTTCAAAGGGGGCCACATTCCTTTTTCAAAGGGGGCCACATTAGAAAATGTTAAAACACCCAAGGGCTGACATATCTCCTGACAAAATGTGAAAGAAAGGCTACTTTGACCCCTTCAGATTGAGGGAACAAGGAATCCTGAGTGATTATATTTGTCCTCTGATGGATTATAGATATAACTGTCTATAGCTATAGTATCTGATCATTATTCTACTGTTGAAATGAATGGATTATAAATATAATTTTGCATCAGTTAATGACCTTTGTGTTTGACCTTCAGGGTGGATCCACTGTTGAGGAAGTGGATCAGGATCCTGATGCACAGAATTCCACCTTCTCTACTAGACCACATCCTGTTAGAGTTACCAGAGGGTAGGAATTTAACCCACACACCATACAAATATATCCTAACACCACAAGTATTGACTAAAGGTTAGGAATTTAACCAACACACCATACTTAATATATCCTAACACCACAAGAATTGACCCTAACATCAAAGGGCCATTCACACTATAACTATGACTATATGATTCACCATTGTATTTTATAGTGCTCAGTGTGAACTGCCCTCAACACCACAAATCAACACCATTTGGGTTCTACACACCCATATTGTTTTAATGTTATTTTAATTAAATGGTCAATTGGAAATGTTGTTAATTAATGTATTGTTGATTTTGTTTTCCTGTAATAATTATATCTGCTCTCCTCCCAACAGATACACACACACACACACACGCACACGCACACGCGCACACACACACACACACACACACACACACACACACACACACACACACACACACACACACACACTACTCAATGGAAATCCTTTTGACAGGTGTTTATTAATATGCATTTGTAAATAAAGAAATTAAATCAAAACCCACCTTGTGTTTTTTGACGACATACAGTAGGGTTAGTTAGGTTCATGTTTTTGATAGAATTATTACAGTAGCCTATATGTTGTCTTATGATATAGCCTATATGTTGTGTCTTATGATATGAGTTTCTTTACTATATATAGAGGGTATGTGTGTGACATCATCATCATCATACCCGGATGTTGTGTGGGAACACCTATTGAGTGGCAAAAACGACTTTCTGGCCTTGACAGCCCATACATCCAAACAGAAAGGTCCTATCTGATTGCATTAAATGACATTAAACAATGTTAAACTCACTTTGCCAACACCACTACCGCCAGGGGGTGTTGTTGTGTTCGGTCTGGTTTAATAACCAGGCAATCACATTGACACTCGATTTGCCGCTCAATTTGCCATTCACTTTATGCATGCGCATAGCCTTTATTAATGGTTGAGGCGAGGTTATTAATGGTTGAGGCGAGGTTTTTATGTTGTAACAAAAACATGGAATTCAAGTGGTTGGAATCTATTTTATGTAGGTTTCAAGTCAAACAGGCAGAATGCTGTCTAGAATCAGTTAAAAAACAGGATGCTGTCTAAAATCTGTTAAAAAAACTGAATGCAGTTGATAACTATGTGTCTCAGCTTATAATTGTTCATTAATGTGATATGCTGCATGCCATGACTGGGTGTAGTACGACACCGCCTTAAACTTTATAGCCATTAATTATTTTAATGTAAATACCAAAATGTATGCTTTATGATGGAAAAAACAGAAAAATACATTAAATATGCGAATATTTAAATATTTGTATGTTTTGACCTGCCATCTGTTGCTTCGACTTTAAGTATGACCTAAAACCTTATTTCAGCGTGAATGACCTGGTGATGCAAAGGTAAAGCACAGGACTCGTAAGCAGAAGGTTGGGGGTTTGAATCCAGGTGATAGCAGTTTCTACTTTTGTCCATAAGAAGACTCCCTCAGGTGGGGAGGGGCTTAAAATGTAAATAAAAAAAAAAAAAGTTTAGTTTTTTGTTTGCCCTTCCTTCTTTGCCTCCGCCCACCTCAAGCCGTTGCTGTCACCACCCATCTCAAGGTGTTGCCGTCTTCGCACACCTCGACCGTTGGCACCCATCTGGAGCCGTTGGCGTCACTGCCCATCTTGAGTTGTTGCCGTCACTGCCCATCTCGTGCCATTGCCGTGGCTGCCCATCTCGAGTCATTGCCGTTTCTGCCCATGTCGAGCCGTTGCCGCCCATCTCGAGCCATTGCCGTTTCTGCCCATGTCGAGCCGTTGCCGTCACCGCCCATCTCGGGCCGTTGCCTTCTCCGCCCATCTCAAACCATTGCTTTCGGAATCTCGTTAGTTTAGTACACCTTACATGCTGATGTTTACTGTCTTTTTCCATCTTTCGGTTTTGCATTTTGGGAATTTTCATTTTACAATTTTTCAGGATTTTCCCTTGTGCCATCTTTCGCACTTTTCCTTCACCATTGGTGAGGTTTGAACTCACGGTCTTTGAACTCTGAGGCAGTTTTCTTAACCACTTCACCACTGTGGTTCTTACTAAAGCACCTCTCTTGCATGCTGTTAAGTGAAACATTAGAGGTAAAGGTACAAAAGCCAGGTACAACTTTGAAAAATCCCTATCCTAAGTTTGAACCAGGAACCTGCTACTACGTTGGCACTGTATCTACTCCACTGCACCACCATGGCTCTTAAAGCAAAGGTTCTCTTGCACAATTTCAAGTGAAGATTAGTTAAAAGTATAGGAAAAAACTTTGAGCAACATCCTTACCAAGTTTGAACTGAGAACCTTCTGGTCAATAGGCCTTCACCTTAACCACTACTCCATGAATGTTTGCCTAAATCTTGTTCTCTTGCACATTTTCACTAAACGGTTAGGTAAAGGTGCAAGAGTGAGATAAAAACTAGAACCACTCATTGCTGGATTCGAATCAGGACCCTATGGATTGCCAGTCAGGGATCTTACCACTGCACCACTGGAACCATAAAATATCCAATTTCAAGGTTACATACAGCTAAAAAGAACTAGATGAAATACAGAGAAAATTCTATGCTGGTTTTGAACCCAAAACCTCCTATTTACAAGGGCTGCATCTTAACCTCTACACTATCGAATTTAATATTTGGTCTGTCTAATTTGGAACAAATATCAAGTCACACGAGCCAGGCAAAACATGGGAAATGTTCTTGCTGGTTTCAAATCAAGAACATCCTGATAATCCACTGCATCAAAAAGCCAAATAAAAAGAAGAAATAAAGAAAGATAGATTATATAAACAACAAATGGTTCTGCTTGTGGTAATGCCGGGTCAAACTTGAAAAGCACACCTAGTGGTTTTGAACACAGAACCTTCAGATTGTAAGACCTGTACCTTAACCACAGCTCCACCATGGCTCATCCTAATACACTTTCTCGCATGTTGTTCATTAAAAGATTAGATAAAGGTAACAGAGCCAGATAAAAGTGACAGAAGAATCTTTACCAGGATTGAACTAACAATCTTGTGGCAGCAAGGCCCATATCATAACCACTCCTCCAACAATGGTTAACTACTAATTGAGTGTCTTGCACATGTTTACTAAAAGATCAGAAAAAGGTGCATGAGTAATGTAAAATGTGGAGAATATCTATGCTGGGTTTTAACCAAGGACTTTATTTGTCTCATTTGGTCTCTTGTGTGTTCTTCAATGTAAGATTAGATAAATGTAAAATATCTAGGTAAAAGTTAGAGAACAGTCAATAATACCAGTTTTGAACTCAGGACCTTTTATATTGAAGGTTTGTATTTAAACCTCTATACCATTAACTTGCTGTAATACTTGACAGTTTTTTTTTTATTTTTTATTTTTTTTTACTTTTAGTAAAAGATTGGGGTTACAAACGCCAGTTAAAACTTGGGAAAATGTCTGGAACCTTCTGCTTCTCAGCCACTGCACCACCATGTCTTATATTTAAACAGTTATCTTGCATACTTTCCAGTGAAAGATTAGTCAAAGGGCCCAACCATGCTTTTCACAATATATATTTTATATTTTATTTTACACAGGTTTTAGCCTTAACAATGACTCAGATATTTAAATGTCATGTTCTAGCAGTCTCCATTTCCAAGCAATTTCAAATGCTGCACCAATATATCCTTTGTTAGCAACGGGGTGCTGCCTTTAGTCTAAAATCGGAACCATAAAGAGAAGATTAGCATGGTACCACAATGTGAACTACTATATGTAGAGACGTAGAGTCAATCCAATTCAAGCCAATTTTAGTACCACTTTACCTCATGGTTCCAACTCCTATATATATATCGTGTCAATAGAATATAGCCTCCCAAAAAGTACCGCCCCTTCTCGAGGGGGCCCAATAGGAAATGAGCTCGATTTCAAAAGAGTACTGAAATGAAAGGCAAGGCTTAGAGTTAATGAATGGGTTTTTTGGGGCTGGAAGAGACACTGGGAAGACCTGGAAGATTCATGGTGGGGCCCATAAAAAGTGAGAAAGATTTCCCTGGTTGTATTGAACCCAGAACCTTCAGTGCACAAGACTTGTATCTTTACCACTGTTCCACTGTGGTCTTAAAGCATCTTGATCTATCATGCGACCTAAAACTCAGGACAATGTTCTTGCTGGTTTCAAAACAAGAACATACTGATCGCAAGCCCTGTATCTTAACCCCTGCTTTAGAAGAAAAGAAAAGAAAAAAGTAATCAACAAATAGTTCTGCTTGTGGTACAGTAGTTCCAGTTTGAACTTGGAAAAACATGCTCTGTGGATTTGAACCCAGAATCACCAAAATATAGGGCTTACCAAAATATAGGGCTTGCTTCTTAACCACTACTCCACCATGGTTCCTGATAATCCAGGTCATGCTCTGTGAATTTGAACCCAGAATCACCAAAATATAGGGCTTGCTTCTTAACCTCTACTCCACCATGGTTCCTGATAATTCTAGTCTCTTGCATGATATTCACTAAGATATCAGATATTAGATGAAGGTAAAAGAATTTTGTAAAATTATTAGAACTACTCTTGCTGGGATTGAACTGGGGACCTCCTGGCAATAAGGCCGATCAAGGTTAAATCACTGAAACTACTCTTGTACATTTTTAAAAGGCCCCACCATGCTTTTCAAAATATCTTATATAAATATTAGTCCATAATACAATAGTATACACATTTTGGCCTTTGCAACCACTCGGATATTTTAACATGTTCTAACTGTCTCTAATTCTAAGACATTTCAGATGTAACAGGGTGCTGTCTTTGGGCTATAATTGGAACAATACAGAGAAGATTGGCAATGTACATCAATGACAATAATACGGAGTCAATCCATTCAAGCCAATTTTAGTACCACTTTACCTCATGGTTCCGTCTCTCTCTCTCACACACACACACACACACACACACACACACACACACACACACACACACACACACACACACACACACACACACACACACACACACACACACACACACACACACACACACACACACACACACACACACACACACAGTTTCAGTAGTACTGTTCAGACACGCCCATTTAGAAAATCACAGAAATGAAAGGCAAGGCGAGTTAATGAATGGTTTATTAAAATAAGATTTTTTTTTTTATCTATGCAAGGTCTTCAGAATTGCAAGCTCTAGATCTTTACCACTGCACCAACTGTAGGCCTAGTTCATACTCATGATTTGTACTCATGGTTCTGTTGCGTGTTCTGCAATATAAGATTAGATAAAAGTTCCAGGTAAAAATTAGAGACAATTCAATACCGTTTTTGAACGCAGAACCTACTTTACTCAAGGACTGGTTTTTAACCAGTGGAGATCAGACTGGAGAGGTCAACTAGGCTTATCTTTTTGCCTAAACGTTGAAATTGTCTGTCTTGCCCTCTCTACTTCTCTGTTATTTATCTGTGGTTATGTCAACGGGCTGTAAAAGTGAAAGAATCGATCAAAGAACATAATTTAAAACTTGACTTTTATTGAGAAATGTAAAGGTACGTTAAGCGTCATTCCCACTTGGCACGGTAAAGATGATGACTATAACGATAATTAACATAAGAACAACAACGATATTCTTTATCTTAATCGTGCCCAGTGGGAATGACGCTTTATCCTGCAATTATCTTGACTGTCACAATACATTCTATACAAACCTTAACTCATGTTGAGTCCATTGATTGAAGTATTTTGTCTAAAAACAATACATGTTCCTTTATTTTTTTCAGAGGGAGTACATAACCACATGCAAGTCTTAATCTACAACCATTTCATATTTGCTTACCTGAGTATATTATGCATAATGTACAGTATATTTTGTCATAGTTGTTACGAAAGAAATCTAAAGTGATAATGTATACAATGTTGTCTGTTAGACAAAGTCAGTCCGTCAGTCTGATGTGGATTTCAGTGATTCCACTGTTTGTGAATGTATAATGTCATAGAGCAATTAGCCCTATTCACGGCCCGCCCACCTACTTCCGTTTCTCAGTTTCCCCCGGGTGCTGACTTCAATTTAGAAGGGGAAACTATAATAGAAATAGCTGGACAAATCGTTATTTCTAACAGTAAAGTAAATTATAATGCTTTGTGCCGTTTACTATCTTGTGTTCTTGATCATGCTAGCCGTATTTTATACTTTACTATTCGGAAATTGCATTACATTTGCGATTTCTGTGCTAACTCTATAGGCTTACTGTATATAGGATTTTCCCCTTCAAAACGGGACTTCAGCACCCGGGGGATGCTGAGTGGGCGGGTCGTGAATAGGGCTAATAGGAACCCAGCCAGGCTTGCCAGAGTATAGTATACATGTACCAGAACTAGACAATCCCATCCCAAACATGCAAGTTTGCCAGTCCAAGGCAGCGTTAGATTAACACCAAAATACTCTTTTGTAAACTAAAAAAAGCCATGCGTATGTGTGATCGTGTGTCATGCGAATTCTGCATGTTATGAGTGTATCGATAATGATCTAATTTACCATCTCTGTATCTGCATTTCTGTGTGTGCACATCTGTACATGTCTGTCTTTGTCTGTTTCCATACTATAGCGGTAGGTTTAAACAGCAGTCCCACGGTCTATCTCCAGCTGCCCCAGTCTGATGGTCTCCTGGTCGCCGTTATTGTTGCTGTGGTTCTCCAGGTTCTTCTCCCCAGCCGTCCTTTCATCTTTCTTGTCTTCACCACTCCTAGAGGACACCCAGACAGACATGGCAAAAGACACACAGATGTCTTAGCTGTAATTGCGACCAAAGGTCGCAGTATACCATGAGAAATGTCACAGCTTGGCTCCGTCCGTCTGTCTGTTCAGTCAGTCAGTCCGTACACATTTTTACTGTCTATTGGTTCCTTTGTCACTGTGACATCACTCTGACATCATGCTCTGATGTCAGGGGAGCCATTCTTAACAGAATGGGTTTGCTGACCTCACGCTCTGGCTTGATGTCCCTTCTATGCTCATCTATTTTATGCCCATATACTGTATAGTCGACAATTTGATGTCAGAACATGCCCATATACTGTATTCCAGATCACACTTGCAAATTAATTACATCCTTGTCCGTTCTATGCCCATATATGGAGATCCCTCTCCTGATGTCATCAATATTAAGGGTATATCTGGGAATGCCCATATTTGGTAATGCCCATATATGGGCATGTTCTGCCCATATATGGGTAACTGGTCCGATATACATCACTGGCCAGATAGCCAAGAATTGGCGCGACGGTCGCATGTCGCCTTAGTGCCTTTTATTACTTACTACTAGTAATAAAAACCTTATTGTTCTGTACACTTGCCTGTGGGTCTATCTCCTTCCACGCGTATCCACACAGTTTGTCTGATGTGGGTTTCAGTGGTCGCCATTCTGACTCCACAACGTGCGCGTGTGTGTTACACCCAGCTTGATGTAATAATGTGCTTACTTCTTCTTAAAGAGTTTCTTGAAGGAATTCCTGAAGCCTCCTTTCTCCTTACGGCTCCTCTCGCTGAGGGGGGTGTGGTGGTTCTCTTCTGTCCCGGGCCTCCACCGTGGCTCCTCCACCCACTGGTTTATGATGGGGTCCTGAGGGTGGTTCAAAGAAACTAACACTTAACACTGGTTCTCAACATGTGGGCCGGGCCCACTGGAGGGCCCTGAAATAATTCACGTTTCAAATGTGGATGTTTTTGGTAAATTAAAGCCCTACTTCATTATACAGAAGTGTCACACAATAGTGAAAATAGCACATCTACAAGCACACACTTTCCCACCCATCTGAACATGACATGACAAGAGACCTCTTCTCAAAACGCAGCCAGCACACTGCAGTTCTTTAACTTTGTAGCGCATAATAAATCCTTCTTCCCCATTGACAGCAACGTTACATAGACAACTTGTTTTTGCTTGTGTCGTCAGCATGACTATTTAAACATGATTTGATTGAGGGGAATGCAATCAAACTAAAGCTAATGGCTGATCCATTGCTGTTTAATAGCATTTATTTTGCGACCCAAACGTTTCTTATAGTCATCTGACAACAAGATTACGCTACACAGGCTAATACTGTCTGGGACTCAAAATGACTCCCACACCCATCCCATCGCCTCTTCAACTCAGCCATTCATACATTCAGCCAGTAAATAGGCATCTTCAGTCATCCACTTATCAAATTCAATCCCATTTTTTTCACTTGTTCATCCATTTATCAATCCCTGTCATGAGCCCACCTTTAAAAGCGGATTTGGTAGCTCATCACTTGGTTTGTCCGTGTCCACTCTGTGCTGGCTCTTGCCCAGGCTGCTCGCGCCCTGCCCCCTGCGGGTCGGGGTGGGACACCCCTTGCTGCCCTTGCTGCCCTGGCGTTCCAGCTTGGCATGGCCGCCGAGGCCCACCCCGAGGTGGTGATCCGAAAAATGTCCGCTGTCCAAGCTGTTGACCGTGCTCTCCAGCTGCAAGCCGTTCAGTGACTGGTGAAGAGAGGACAAAGGTGATCATATCTGCTGCCATCTTCCTCGATGTCGTTAAGCATTGCCTCAAGGCTCAAGCCACGCATTTCTCCTCTCATATGCATTTCCCCCCAATATGCAGTAAAATACTTTGTGTTCATTTATCAGTTTTTCATCTCAGAGCGTATATTGAAACCACAGCTCATCTGCCGGTAAACTTGAATGAGGTGCTGGAGCCAAAAGGAGACCAAATTAACAATAAAATGCAGCAGCCAACATTTGTACACTTTCAGAGTTATAAAAGGCAGCCTGAAGGTCTATGACTGAAAACTTTCTAAAAAACAAAATCTGATTTTTGCACAACTTTGAATGTGCAGAGGCTGGCTTTTATAACTGTACAAATGTAACAAAAGGAAGGGTCAATTAGGTTACATTTGCACACTTACAGTTAAATTAACCCTGAGGATGTTCCTGTGTACTAAAGTCAGCTCATCTCCTTTAGAGAATACTGAAACAAACAGTCCTCAGTGTTCAACAGATAATATCCGCCGTTTATCCTTGCCATAACAGTTTTAAATCTATCACATCAAAGTGGATACCAGGGGCGGATAAAGAACTCTCCATCCTCGTGGCAAATCAAAGCCTCTGCCCGCTTTGAAGTGTCTGTTGTTGTTGTATAAGAAATCCTGAGTCATACACAGTAAAGCAGGGGTCTTCAAGGTTTTCAGGCCAAGGACCCCTTAGTCGAGCGAGAGATGAAGCAGGGACCCCCCTCAACCCATATAGATACCATAGATACCTAGTTTCATCGTTTGACAGCAGCACAATCATCAGTGTATTTTGGGTTCATCTAAATGTGTGTTTCCAGATATCTAACCACTTGAACCATCAATACCTTTCACTCTGTACTTAGTCTGCTCTTTTTCCCCTCTACACCAAACCTCTTTGCTGAAAATAGCCGATGGTGCACAAGGCACAAGTTGGCACCTTGGCAGAGTGCAGTTCTAGTTAATAACCAGTAGTAGAGTGTAGAAATGGAACCGACTGACTGTGGTGCTACTAATGGCCATGTTGCTGACTATGGGGCTGACTATGGGGCTGACTATGGGGCTGACTATGGTTACTGACTGAATGAAAATCAGTTTTCCCCAGTCTGGTAAGAGAACTACAGATCCTAGACGTTCATGCTCACCTTGCTCTTGCGCTGACTGGCCTGGAGAGGGCGGTGTTGGCGGTGGCGCAACATCACCGCCTCATCCGGCGACACGCACCCTCGGTTGGGTGGCTTGTTGTACCCGCTCCCCTGGCTCCCTCCGCTGCCGTAGGCCTCGCCCCGGGCAGACGGCACGTTGGCTGCCACCGCGGTGTGCTGCGACGTCGAGGAGCTCTTGGGACACCTGACGAAGGCAATGTCGATGGAGGAGTCCGAGGACGCAGAGGAGCAGTGGTCAAACAGGGAGGCGTTGTGGAGCGAGTCCCCGTCCTCCTCGTACAGGCCCTCCATGGCCGGGGCCTCCCTGGGGAGGAGGAACTCTCCCAGGGCGCTGGCCAGGGCCGTGCCAACCGGGCCATGGTGGTGACGCTGGCAGGACAGAGAGCCCTCAGAGCCCTCACTCTCTGGGATACAGCGCAGACCTATAGAAGATGCACGTTACTGACTGATTGGCTGATCGGTTGGTTGGTTGGTTGATTGGTTGATTGATTGATAATTGATAATCATGTTCAACCCAGATTTAACACTAAAAAGGCTTTAATTCGTTCTCCTGCTATACCACCAACATGTGGAACGCCCTCCCGCAGGCCTTAAAGGAGTGCAATAAACTCTTCAATCAATCAATCAATTGATTGAGTCGTGACTTGTTCAGGTTTGTAAGAAAAGCAGATTGAGGATTTTAAGCCCTATTATATTCCTTTGTACGACAAGTAGCGAAAATAGCAGATCTACAAGGTAGATTGGCTTTTTGAAATTTGCCCCAAATAATGGGGTTAATGTGGTTGACATAAAAACTGTTAAATTGTGATAATTCCACACAAAGATATCAAACAACAAATCAGTAGATAAATAAGGCATTTGTGAAGCCCAAACCTGCTGCCTTGTGGTTCCGGGGGTCTGGGTCAGGGCTGAAGAAGGGGTGCAGGGGAGAGGTGCATTCTGGGTCATAGTGCTGGGGTTCTGCCTCGCGGTCTCGGCCCCTCTCCCAGTCCTGGTAACACCTGGACTGGATCTGCTCCAAGAGACGCTGCTTGCTGCGTTTCACCTGGTTAGCATGTTCTCTGAGAGACAGCAACAAGCACAACTTCACGCACCGTACAAAGTGACATGGCTGGACATACTTGATCAGATCAAACATACCTGGGCTGAGGAGATTTGTAGTTAAACCAAAATTGCGTACATACAGAGACATTAAGTATGATTATTATACAGAAAAATATGTTTTATTTAACCTGCCAAAGAAAAAAAAGTCACTCTGTGCTCAGATTAGAGGAGGTATACTCCCACTCCATATTGAAACAGGTCGTTATGTTGGGTTAGATGAAGAAGAACGTATCTGTCAAATGTGTGATCTTAATGAAATAGAAAATGAGTATCATTTTGTTCTGTATTGTCCCTTCTATTCGAGACCCAGAGAAGAGTTGTTTAATAATATTGACGATATTTATATGTTGGATATCAGTGACTCACAACTTATTAACTGTCTATTTGAAAAACATGTATTTAAATTGGCAAACTACTTTGAGAAAGCTTGGGACTTGAGAAAAAAAGCATTGTACAACCAGTAGGGGTTAAGTATCATATGCTCTGTTTAGCTTTATTTTTTTCCCCACGCTGGTATCTATGTTGTAGCCTATACTGGTAACGGATGTATAGAAAAAAGAAAAAAGGAATGTACTTAAGAATATTGTAACCTTGTTTGAAAAAGTGTCATATAATCCCATGAGGGATGGGCCACGAGGTGGCATGACACTCAAATAAAAGAATTCATTCATTCATACTTCAGACTGTATGTACATAAACAACTCACAGTATGGCATTGCTAGAGGTGTATGGCGAGTCACTGCTTTGAATTCCACACTCCACTGTCTTCAGCAGCTGCTTCATGTTAGACCTGGAGTCAACAGGGAACAGACAGCGGCTGTGTCTTCATTTAGTTAGTTATGTCAAATGAAGAATTCAGATGAAGAAGCAAAAGCCCCATGTTTCATGGTGTGTGTGTGTGTGTGTGTGTGTGTGTGTGTGTGTGTGTGTGTGTGTGTGTGTGTGTGTGTGTGTGTGTGTGTCTGACCTCTTCATCTCCTTGCGGTTGTGCAGCAGTAGTTCCTGGTTGTGTTGGAGCAGGTGGTGGTACTGGGCAGTGAAGGACCTGAACTGCTGGACGCACACGAGCAGCAGGTAGTAGTCTGGATGCTCTGCGTCTGTCTGCCTCAACAGGCCCTGTACAACCAGGGGCGTCACAAGGGGGGGAAAAGTGGGACTGAGTTACTAGGGCCCAAGGTGGAGGGGCCTTATTTATTTTATACTTTAGCCGTTGAAAAATAGCAGATATACGAGCTTGTAGATCTGCTATTTTTGAAAAGTCATGAGAAAATCTTTGAATATATGTATTTTTTATGCGAACATTTGTAACTCAAATTTTGCTTCTGGGGGGGTCCCTGGAACTAAATATTTTGAGATGGGGGTCTGTGGCCCCCATCTCAATAACAATAACAGTAACAATATCTGCAATTTTTCAATAGTTAAAGCACAAAATAATGCGTTCCCAGTCTAAATGGGTTAAACCCCCTCCCCCTATGTAGAATATTCAGGGGGGGCCCGCAGTGAATCCTTGTACCCAGGGCCCAGTTATTTGGTGCGACACCCCTGTGTACAGCACACACACTCACATGCACACACTTTTTTCATCATCTAACAGCCATTACGTTTTGAAAAACTGCATGAGCACAACCCTAACATCTGTGAAAGAGTGTATGTGTGTGTGTGTGTGCGTGCGTGCGTGCGTGCGTGCGTACGTGCGTGCGTGCGTGTGCGTGCGTGTCAGACCTGTAGCAGCAATAGATATTCTGGGATTCTCTGAACCGGCTGCAGCAGTAGATTGTGGAGGGACGGCCTGGAACCATCGCCCATGATCTCACCCTGCATGATGGACGCACCACACAGCCAATAAAAAGCACAGAACACGTCAGAAACCAAAATGATTTCCTTTTAAGCAAATGGGAAATCACAATAGAGACGCGCACAATAAGTCTTGCTTTAAGCGGGAAAACACACAATTTTGGCTGTAGTCGTGTGCATGTTTTTTTACCTCGAAAAGGGTGGCCATTTTCATTGAGCTGGAGGTGAGCATGCTGACCACTGACAGACAGTCTGGAAGCTCCTTCAGATAGGACACGTAGAGGTCCAGGAAATCACTCTGCACAGGGAGACAGACAGAGAGAGAGGGTTTCTAGCAGGGGCGTCACAAGGGGGGGGGAGAAAGTGGGACTGAGTTACTAGGGCCCAAGGTGGAGGGGCCCTCGTAACTTTAGCTATTGAAAAATAGCAGATATACAAGCTCACAGTGCCGCGCTGCGAGCTTGTAGATCTGCTATTTTTGAAAAGTCGGGAAAATGCGTGCAAATCTTTGAATATATGTATTTTTAAGCGAACATTTGTAACTCAAATTTCACTTCTGGGGGGGTCCCTGGAACTAAATATTTTGAGATGGGGGTCCGTGGCTAAATACACATATTGTATATCTGCTATTTTTCAATAGTTAACATTCATGGTGGGCCCGCAGTGAATCCTTGTACCCAGGGCCCAGAATTTGGTGTGGCGCCCCTGGTTTCTTCTAATGATGTACCAAAAGTAAAAGTACTCAATATGCAGAATTTGTCAAGTTTTCAAATGACAAATCTTGGGAAAATAGCAGATCTAGCATTGGGAAAGCATTGTGTGCGAAATGTATAAGGGGTTAATTTATGTTTTGTTATAATCCAATCAAAGTAATTAGTAACTAAAGTTTTTCTTTAATAATTGGAAATACTCAAGTAAAGTACAAATACCTCAAAATTGTACTTAATATAAAATCACGAACAAAACCTCCACTCAACACCAAATTTCATTCACACATCGAGGGTTGTGCACTCAACGAATTCCCCCCCACCCCCCTTTAGTGCATGAAGGATAAAGTTCATGCTAAATCTGTCACTCATCCAACATAATATCTATCTCATCCCAAATACTGTAAGGAACCATGAGTAACGGTGAACGTGGTTCCACAACATTGCGTGACAGTCCTGTGTTAGCTCATTTCCCTCCACTCACTCCCAGCCAGGCAGCCACTTAGCAACACATTGACCCCTGATAGAATAGAGCTCTAACAGCTCTGGGGTCAGCTGGGGTTAACACGCATCAGGTCTGTCATACTGTGAATAACTGCTTGTATATAACCGTAGTGTGACCACAAGGCCACATTAGAGCACTGATATCATCTACTGCGACACAGTAAAGTCCTCTGTGTTAAATTAGCCCTGTGTTGTGGTGTGAATACCATACACTTGGACTTCTTTAACTTGCAATTCTAAACTTAAGAGGAAAAGGGAGGTGGAACAATACGGCATGTTGGCATGTCAAGGTAATGACTTTCCTCAAAACTTAATGCAGGTGTCCTTATCAATTTACAATTTAGGCATTTAGCAGACGCTCTTCATCTTTATCTGCCTAATGAGCACAGATGCTGTCAATCCACTTAATGAGGAATGACACTATGGGGATGATACTGGTCACTGTCCAGTGCCGAAATATTTTTCACAACTATCTTCAACACCCAGAGAGTGTACAAATATACCCAGAGGGTACAAATATACACTCTCAGAATTACAGATAGGTAAATGAACACTGACAATTTTACTGTGCAGCAGTCAGACATTTAAGACATTCTACAGCAGTATTGGAATTTGTTCTATTGATTATGCAACAAATAGCTCAAGATATCTAAACAAATTTGTGTTTGTTCAGTTTGAATATTTTGTGTATTTGTGATTTTTCTTTTCTCTGCACTTTTAATCGCTGGTTCATTGTGCGAATCTCAATCGGCCAGGAGTGTCTGTTCAGCATTAATGGCCCATCTCTGGTGTTTGGTTTGAGGTTGAGTTTGCTGTATTACATCATACTGCCCTATTTTTTGAATTCTTAACATAATTTTGTCCCAATTTAGTAGTTAACAATAAAAGTATTGCTGCAAACAAAAGTTTAAAAGATTTTTTAAAAGAAAAGAAAAATCACAAAAGACATCACATCTCAAGGTTGAAAGGTTTCAGAAACAATGGTGTTGTAGAAAATCACATCTCTCCTCATATATGTGTTATTGATGGCCTCTTCTTTTCACCTGGCAGTGAGGAGTTTCAGCCCCTTTCTATGTGTCCTATCTGTGTTTGTGGGGTTTACCTCTTTGCTGGTCAACCTCATAAATACATCTCCCATGATGCCTTGCCACTGGCATTTGAGGACACGTTCCTGGAGTGTGTGGAGGAGCTCCAGATGCTGTTGAATGAGAAACCGCAGAGAGCTGGGAAACGGACTGACAGACAGACAGACAGACAGACAGACAGACAAGGAAAGAAAGTAAGTGACAGGGAGAAAGGGAGGGAGGAGATAAAGGGAGATATGGGGGGTGTAGAGGAACAGGGAAATAGAGGATAGTTAAATAGACGGTAGCAATTGACCATATTCACACGGCGGCCATCTTGCCATTAGAGGAGTAGTTCACCCCCAAAATGACTTTTCTTCTATTGATTACTCACACCATGCACCATGGAGACTTGAGTTCAATAATATTTTTTGGTTTTTGTTGCATTCCTAAGACAAAAAATTGATTGCAAGAAATTTACCCCATTCCGGATGGAATCAATGGGGGTAAATTTACTATAATCACATTTTTGTCTTAGGAATGCAGAAAAAAAAACAAAAACAAAACTCAAGTCTCCATGGTGTGAGTAATCAATAGAAGAAAAGTCATTTTGAGAGTGAACTACTCCTTTAAGTTAATGAAATGCCACCCTGCAGTTGCCAGCCGGTTTCAATGCAAATTTCAAACATGGCTGCCAGGTGAATATGGTCAATAGAACTTGAAGAAACAAACCTGGGTCAAATGGATTTAAACTGCAGGAAATAAATACCAGATGGATGGGGTTTACTAAACAAGGACAGGTTAGACAAGTGCACACAAAAGATTGCTGTGCAAAGACATTTCCATAAATGTGTCATTGTGGAGCAGGAACTGAATTCAATTCTGAATTTAAACCCTCTATACTTAGTAATCTAATACCTACTGTAGTTGGGGTCGGCTCTGTAAATGTTCCACACTTATTTCTCCTCTACACCAAATCTCTTAGAAAATAACGTATCTACAAGTTCACAATGTGTGGTGTTTGTGAGCTTGTAGATCAATATTTTCTGTGAATGTTGCACCTGATATATAGTGACGCTAATCCCACCCACCCGGTTCCCAGAGGCACTGCACATGACCACAAATATTAGTTTGCCAATGCTGTTTGACCCAGTTAACTCCAGTGTTAAGGCTATATAAACTGTGCTTCTCTTCATTGAGAGCATGTGCATTGCAGCTCACTGATTAAATTAGTATGTGGCTGTGAGGGATTTCTTTCAAAGGTCTGCTCCCAGTGTCAATGGCATTTTTTAAGGCAGCATAATTTCATTAATTCATATCCTGTCCTCTTCAGTGTATGCTCTCAAATTATATTAGTCTTTCCACTGTGTGCATGCTTGTGCGCATGTGTGTGTACATGTACGATTGTAGGTATGTGTTGTTTGGAATATTAAAGGGATATTTCACTTTCAAAAAAATGTTTGGTCATTTTATCGTCTACTCAGGCTTTTGTGAGTCCCCCAGACAAGTTACTCAATTTAGTATTTAGATATTTGATATCTTTAATACTATAATTGGAGAGGCAGGAGCACTCGAATTCAGTGAGGTTTTGGGCTAGAATATCCCACATTGGTCTGGCCATAGGAGAGGCTTCTTTCCCCAATTTGACAATGTTTAATTTAACTTTGTGCATTTTTATTTTTACTTTTGCCCCATATTTTGACCAGTAGGTGTCAAGACATTATTCTGCTTGAACAAACGTGATATCATATTTTTTAAATATTGTCCAACCTTAAGAATAGTACAGCATGCCCATGTATGGTGTATGAACCATAGATGGGTCCGTCTGAGGAGGGATGTGTACATTTTCTACTATACATAATATACTTTGTTTTCGTGCGTGAGTAAAGGTCACTCTTTGTCAGAGACATTTACATCCAAAGGATTTAGGAACATTTCTTGCAACAAATTGATGGTTGTATTAGTTGCATTTGGTGACTCTAAGGAAACTTTCCAATGAATTAGAGCAGCATTCAAGAGACAGCGCAACAAACTAAAATAAACATGAAATAGTTGTGTTTGGTGAATGAGAGATTGAGAAGGCACCATCAGCTGATGAGCTGTCAAAACGGGTCAGCTGAGCCGATCAGCTGAGGCACCAGCAACTTCTGTGGTCTGCCATGTGTGGGTTGAGGATTCTTTATTTGTCTACATTAATGATTGGTTCTTTGTTCCCGGAGTCTCTGCCTCTCTCCGCATCCTTACTGTTAGTATGTTTTGTTAACTGTCAGTATATTTGATTGCAACTATATATTTGAAGGACTCTTTCACTCTACAATACATTACCTGTAATGACCAGGAACATACCATGTCTAGTTTCGAATGCCTGTTCAGTTCATTTAGCCTCCCTGACCAATGTTGGATTATGGATAACACTTTTTGCAAACTCATGCAGGCCTGCAGCAATGAATGGTTTCTGACTCCTGCCCATTTGTTATCAGAACCTGACCACTGAGGTTACATAGTAAG
>NC_137833.1:14233159-14295659 GCF_963921795.1 Nannobrachium achirus | reverse complement strand
GGGATCAGCTCATGTGAACATGTGTTGGAAGCTTCTCTTCCTTTTCCTCCCAATCTCTCCCCCCTCCCTTTCGTACTCTTCTCTCTCTTTCTCTCTCTCTCTCTCTCTCTCTCTCTCTCTCTCTCGTTCTCTCTCTCTCCGTCATGTGAAAGGCATCAGGCCCAGATTGAATGCAGCATCTGTCCTGTTTGCCTGCCGTGCTCTTTGCCTTATTCTCTACTGTGATCTTATCTCACGATGACATACTGTATGGATGTTACTGAACCTCTCACCACAGTCCTGACTCTAACCTGGCCCAAGTTGCACAAACCCCGGAGTGTTCGTTTAACTCTGAGAGTTTACAAATGGAAACAAATGCAGAGTCGATTTGGTTCCATTTGTAAACTCTCGGATTTACAAATGAATAATTTAACACAATATAATAATAATCCTTAATACTTTGATTTGGAATCAAAGCAACTCATACATACTCATTGCAAAGAGCTCTGGATGAGAACAAACACTGAATGGGACCCGTTTTTAGAATATTCAAAAATTCCCTTCAAAACACTCTCTATTATTTGAAAGGATACAGGAAGAGTGGGCACCTGAGAAGTATTTGTACACTGAGCCAAATGAATACTCAGGATTTTGCAGCATATGAACCCAAGTGGATTTTTACAGGTCAATTAATCTGTTAACACGGTTAGCAAGCTTTCAGCCTACAGTCCAGTATTCCATTCCAGTATAATGATCCCTGCAGTTGTGAGACGTTTTGCGGCAGTACTTTTCAGTGCATGGAGCTGCCTGCAGCTGTGCTTCTGTGTATTAGATTAGTACAGATCACAACACGGCACGCTGGGAATGTACTAACAGTACATTGATGAAACTGTGCTTATCGAGAACATCTGGCGTATATCCACATGACATAATAAATGGGCCAGTCTGAGATTTTTTTTAAAGACTAAGATTTTGATAACCCAAAAATATATCAGACAGACAGACAGATAGAATTTTACCTGAACAATTTCCAGGTTGGTCTCTTCTACCAGCTTATCTTGATCTAGAGGAAGACACAAATGCAATGTGAAGTTGCAACAAGAGTAGTGGCATGTAGACTATTGTAGGTTAACCATTAACCACAGCGTACCTCTTCTGGGGCAAACATTCGGTGAGGACCTCAAAACCTCACAACATGTTGCAAGGCGACATGTTGTGAGCTTGCAGATCTGCTATTTTCTGAAAAGATATTATTGGATATGGAACCCTGGAATGGAATAATAAAGGGCTTAAGTGCTTAACAAAGTCATAGACACCGTAACCACAGTCCTGTGTGAAACCTGCACTGAAACTTAAATGTGGTGCAAGAAGGATGTTCAAATTGTACTGGACAGGCGGGAAAGATATGCAAAGGACAGGTGAAGATGTTACAATCTTTCCTTTGGTCACTCCAAGCTAGACACTCCTCCAAGCTCACAACGTGTTTTGAACTTATAAATGTATGTTATTTTTGCTGATTTTGAACTTTTGTGGGGGGAGTGACTATTTTTGACTATTTTTTATTGCTGTGCTTCATAATGATGTTACATGAAGAAGTTGGCCATGTTTAAGTTATAGGATAATATATATTTAGTATGACAAGTTAAACTGATCACATTGAGAACATACAGACAGTGGAAGAAAGCATGTTATAATTTTGTGTAACAGTTTTAACATGTTGTACTACCTCCAAACTGACATGGCCTCGCACACCTCCTGATTGTGACTTAGATTTTGACTTTTCAACCCAAAACATAATCATTGCTTCAGGGGTCATCAATATGGCCGTCTGTACACGGATAAAAAGGACGTGGTCATAACTGATGTTAAATACATGCAGGTGCATAGTAGATGTTTGACACTGATTATGACACTGTGGGGGGGGGGGGGGGGGGGGGGCGCTCTCCATTCCGACATGTCGCCAGTCCAACAGTGACTTCCTATTGTCGGAGTGGCAACACTTCCATAGAGGTTAAGGTTAGGGTTAGGGTAAGAGATAGGGTTAGTGTCTGTCGGAGAGGAGACATGTCGTAATGGAGAGATGCACTCGACACTGTGGCACATTACTGTATGAGTCCACTAGTACTAGTGGTTCTCAAATGTTTTATTTAACTCTGAGAGTCCATTTGGTTCCATTTGTACACTCAGACTTACATTCGGGGCAATGGGCATTATGTGTTTCTGGTAATATTATTGTCCACTCATTTTTTATGTCTGGCAAAAACAGACTTTTGACAAAAATGTCCACCGCAACACAAGCCAACATGGCAATGACCCCTGGGGGAGCTACTGATCATTCCCACGAAATGTCACGCAAAATCTGCCCTGACGGTTCTCAAGTTTATCTTGCAGACAAACAAACACAGTCATACACAGGAACAGACACTGCTGCAGGCAGGATGTCAAGTCATTTATCATATGTAGAAACAACAGTCAACAATATTGAGTCCAGCTGCTCATTCATTGTCACCAGAGCACCATGAACCCTCTGCAAAGAGATTTACTGTTGAGTGGAATTAGGGGTCAACTACAGTATAGGGTTTAAGTGGCTAATGACATCACTGATCATACCCTTGATTTTCTGAACTCTAGCTTTATGGAAACAGTGCTGTCCTGTTCACAAACATCACAGAACTTTATAATACTATAAGAACATCAACCAAGGGAATCTTTGTTCCAGCTATGTTTTTTTCTTTAAGTGCAATAACACAATTGTACACTTGTCCCATATAAGAAGTACAATGATTCAGTTTCTGTAGTGAAATGCCAAGTCCAAGCTTCTACAGTAGCAGCATCACCGAAGGTCATCTTAAATGCCTACTTATCATACATTATCATGCATATTTTAGAGGGTGCTGCACTGGCAGACAGTAGTCTACAATGTCCCACGGCTGTCCTATGAGAGCACAATCACACAGACGTCATACAGAAGAAGGTACCTCGTACCCAACAACAGTTTATTCTGTCTATAGAACCATCCATTTTACAATTCATGTTGTGATCCGAGTTATTGACGAGAATCATTTGTGCCAGTAAAGTCTTTCATATCGGGCTGTGACAAAGCATCAAAAAACATAAAATCTTCAAAGCAACGGTTCCTACTACATGTGAGCTCATTGAGTTATCAAAGGATGTGTATACAGTATGATAGTAATTTGGGCAGTTTATAAAAGTACAACCACGTATCTTCTTCTTCAAAGAACATATCTTCAGAGCACACACAGCTGTACTCTACAGTCATTTGTACAGCTGCCATTTCTCAATCAGGAACTGTATTAGTGTATTTACAAAGAAGACAGTTCCTTTCTACATTATGCCATCAAGGAGTTGTGTTAGTTTCCCCTTGGCTCAGGGGTTTGAAGGAGAAAACTTGCCTTATATTCCTTTAACTTTTTTTCTTACCTTCTGTTGAATCCTTCATTTCTCCTTTTATCTCCTTGTCCTCTGCCTCGTGTTCTGCTCGGCCATTCTCTGTGGTTTGATAGTCCATTCTATGCACTTCACACCTGCGTGGTTCCAGATTGTTGAGGGCCCTGAAGTTCCAATCCTGCTTAGGACTACTACTCTCTTCTTTCACTCGTCTCGTCTGTTGTCCTTTGTTCCTCCCCTGTCCTCCTCTGTAGCAGCGGGTGATCCCTCGCTTTCTCTCCCCCAAATCATGTGAGTCCTATGATTCCCCTTCCACACAAAAAGGGCCCTTGTCCTCTGAAGAGTGGAAAGATGAATGTCAGAAAGAAAGTCAAAAAGGGAGATGTTGGGAAGAGCGAGAGCCAGAGAGAGAGAGAAATTAATTGTGGTAGAAATCAGGAAGGTCAAGAAGAGAAAAAAAATAGAGATAGGCGTGTAGAGAGATAGAGAGAGAAATAGGCCTACAGAATGAGAGACAAGCTTCCATGGCCTTCGCTTTGACACCCGTTCATCAATGGTTGGCTGATTAGATTTAGAGAAAGCCCTGAATAGCCATTCATGTGAACCAAGTACACCACAATATTGATTAGATTACTCTACATTTTTAAAGTCCAAACATTGCAGGAGAGATTGTACAGTTAAACTGAGCAAATGGGCTGAAGGGGGTTACTTGGGTTGTATCTCAGGATCTGAAACACATGTTGGAGAATCTTAGAGAAATACGCTCTCTACTGTATTAGCCTAACATATAAATACAGTACAGAATATCCGGCATTTGCCCAAGAAACAAACTAAGCAAGAAAATACTGTAAACTCATATTCATTACTGTTAAAAAGGAACTACCCTGTCAAATAAATGAAATGGTATGTCTGCATGGATGAAGCATGGGAGGCAGTCAGCATAGAACACAGGTCTCACAGCCATTCTGTGTGACTCGTCATGGGATCAAATCCCAATACTGGCATCTCTGCATCTGAGCAACTGACACTGATGGTTAGATATTTCTCTCCTTTAAATGTCCATTGTCATTGACAATGCGTTAAATATTTCAAAAACTACAAATTTCAAAGTAAAAGTCTCAGGCATGCATGTCCACAGTAAGGTTCAATTTTAATGTGTGATTTTACTTTGAAATGTTTTGTAGTTTTGGAGATAATTTACTTTTAAATCCCACATCTGATAACTTTGGCACCTCGCTGTTCCTTCATACTTTAACTTAGCGACTTGATTCAAAATATTAAAAAAAATCCACCTTACTTTGGACATGTATGGTTGAGATTTTTACTTTGAAATAATTTGTAGTTTTTTAAATATTTAACTTTAATCGCCCAATGCATTGTCAATGACAATGGACATTTAAAGGAGAGAAAAATCTAGCTATCATTGTCAATTATTCAGATGCAGAGGTGTTAGTGCTGGGAATTGGTCCCACAACCTTCTGACAATGAGTCAAGAGCATTTCCAACAGCGCTACCATAACTCAGACATGTGAGGGCCCACTGCATTAATAAACACATTTTGAGTCACTCATGTATATGTTTACATAGAAAATTCCAAAGTAGTGGATTATTGAACTCTGGGAAGACAGGGGTTTGAACATGGCATCTCTGAGCCGAAGAACTAATCATTAGACCACCTTACCACCTCTCAGGCACTCTTGGCACATACATGTATCTAAGACCTTATTTAACATTTACTTTTTTTCCCCTTCTTTTTCAAGGCTAGAATAATAGAAATAGGAGAAGAAAAAAACCCACTTCAAAACACTAAGAGAGTTGTGCCCTGAGTTTTTGACAGGTAGTAAAGTGGTCTCAGGCTGGATTAACCGTTGGGCCGGTGGTATAAGAAAGAGAAGCCTGCAGAGCTTTCTGAAGGGAACAATTCCAATCAGTTAACAGGAGAGCAATGAAAATAACAACAAATATGTTGACATTAATTAAAGAGCATGAGCAATTTGTGGTTAGTTTGAAAAACAAAGTAAAATAAAACTAGGTGGCCTGGTGGTCCTGGCACATACCACATAATGTACTCTATGCAGCCTGCGGCAAGTTGCGAGTCCGAGTCCTGCTCCCGACGGCCTTTGCTGTGTATTTCTCTCTCTCTGTTTTCTGTCTATTTAAACTATCCCCTATAGATAAAGGCAGAAAAGAAAACCTGAAACTGAAACAAGCAGATACATTTCTTTGCTAGCATAATTATGCATCTTGACAAATCTTTTGAGGATATGGAGAGGATCACCCAAAGCTAGTCTTTTACAACAACAGTATAAATTAAAAAGCCAAAAACAAAAAGAATGAATCAATTACATTTTGTCACACATAATTCTGTACCTTTTGGAATTGGAACCAACATGTAAATTGTAAAAGGTTACAAAGAACTGTCTAGTCTTCTTTTAGACACACTGAAAGGCATCCACGCTATCTGGCTCTGCTCTTTTTTTGGCCAATTCATGAAGACTCAAAATAAAGACAACTCAAGAAGACTCTGAAATAAAGACATATGTGAATGCAATTAAAATTGCATCCCGCAAGAATGTTCTGTTTCAAAGAGACACTGTTGCCCACTTGTTCTTAGGAATTGGACAAGAACTGATGAGACTCGTTTCAAAACCCAAACTTGACAAGTGTTTTCCTAAGATGGGTCGAAATACCCCTGCAACATTTTGGCAGACTGCATGGTGACATATTTAAGGAAAAGGAAATCATCAGCCGCCTTCAAAGAGTCAATGGGACCATTGAGGCTGAAAATCCCTGTGCGACCAGCTTTATTTAGAGCAGTAAGAAGTGAATTCAGTTTAGAAAAGGTCTCCTACATTGGTTTTGCCATTGACTGTCCCTATAGTGTTAATGAGCCATTTTTTTAATTTAATGTCAGTCTTAGTCTAGTTTCAATCACCCTTGTTAGTTTTTATCACATTTATTCAACCTCGCTCATCCTTATTTTTAGTCAAGTTTTAGTCGACAAAAAGACGAGCCTTTTAGTCTTTGTCTTAGTCCAAGACAACGTCATTTTAGTTAGTCTTGTTTTAGTCGACAAGAACTGTTGACATTTTAGTCTTGTTTTAGTCAGGACAATTATTTGACCCCTTTACATTTTTTGTCAGCAAATAATATAGAACATATTATCCAGCTTATCTATATTATTTCACATAGCATTTTATCTCATCCTTTTGATGAAAACCAATTTTAAGGAATACAGTACAATAAGACCACACCTGGTTAAAGAACCAATGATTCTAGTTCAACAAACCCAGTACAACAGTACAGTAGGCTACAACAAGACAACACATGGTTAGTTTTTATTTGTTGACGAAGCAAAAGAAGTTTCATGGAGAAAATCACATTTTAACATACTTTTCCTTGATGTTGAAAATTGAAAACCGGGTCAAAATGACCCAAAGACCCTACGAGGGTTAAATAAAATGAAAGTTAACCTAAATTCGAGATACAATCAGAATGCTGTTGTAGTACATACAGTATTCACACTCTTTATGAATGGAGCACTGCGAAATGTTAAAAGAAGTAACCAATTGTGCTACATGATTCATGTAGCACTATTGATATTGAACAACCTGATACTCTGTGGTGGATGTACAGGTCAGTCTTCATCAACAGCTCCAAGTCATTTACACTTTACAGGACAGTTAGACCAACAGACATCTCCCTGTCCTTACACGTCTCCCTGTCCTTACACGTCTGAGTCCCACCATTTTACCTGGATCTCAGTTGGGGCTGTGTGATATGACTTCAAAACAATATCACAATTTCAATCTTTTGCCTCCCATTAACTAATGGGGTTTCTAATTTGATCTCACAGATTTTATTTTTGTTGCTATGATTCGTTGTCATATAAGAAATAACACACAAATGTGTTTCATTTGAATATTCAATTAACCTACATCAACAAGTTGAAGTCTTGAGCTATAGTCAACTTTTTCTTGAAAAGTGGATGCTAAAATAAAAATGTTTCTAAAGTATTTAATAAAAGAATATGCGTCATATATGTGTTTCTGTTCAAAAATGTCCACAAAAAGCGTAAAATAATGATAAAATAATCATTTTGGCAATTGTCAGGCTGACACTTTTTTTTTTACATCCTAGTCTATTCTTTTATATGGATTGATAGGATGTAAACAAAGTGTCAGCCTGACAATTGCCAAAATGGTTATTCTATCATTATTTTACGCTTTTTGTGGACATTTTTAACAGAAACACATATTTGAAGCATATTTTTTTATAACATATTTTCGAACATTATTTTTAATTTAGCATCCGTTTTTCAAGAAAAAGTTGACTATAGCTCCTTTAAGATTACAGGTTCTAAATATCGGTTTCACTTTCGATATACAATATTTTGGGTTAATTGCCCTGCCCTAATCTGAGATACTAACTAATACAAGTATAAGTACTGTATTAACGTTTTTACTTTTTACTTAAGAAAAAGACCATTACAAAAGTATTAGCATCAACATATACGGGATACAATTTCAAAGTAAAACTACAGAACCTTTTTGAAGATTTCTCAAACTTTTGTGGTGAAGCTCACAACACAATATGTACAACACTTGAGTATTTGTGTTACTTTCCAACAGTGGTTTTTAGAATTTCCCTTCAAAGGCAAGTGAGAACTTTTAAATACATGTCATAAAATGAAAGTTCACACTCTTTATGAATGGAGCACTCCAAAATGTTAAAACAAGTAACCTTTGTTAATGTCCCATGCTCATGTTTCATTTGGATCCCAAATAATATTATTAGTACAAGCAGAGGACACACTGCCATCTAGTGGGCGAACTGGTTCTATGCAAGTTGTGATTCATGTATACAGGTTCCTCAACTTCCAATCTCTTCTGCAAGAACAGAAACAAATCTTCAAATTGCTAACCTCTGTCTTCATCTACAGCTCCAAGTCATTTACACTTACAGGACAGTCAGACCAATGGACCTTCCACGGATTTCCCTTTGTCCTTACAGGTTTGAGTCTAACCCTTTTACTTAGATCTCAGTTAGGGCTGTGCGATGTGACTTCAAAAGAATATCACAATTTCAGACTTAAATCGCAACTTCCATTACGATTAATGAATGATAATTTTATCTTCTTTATTATTTAGCTTAGATTCATTACCATCTAAGAAATAACACAAAACTTTGATTAATTTGATAATTCAATTAACCTACATCAACAAGATGAAGTTTTAAGATTACAGGTTCTAAATAACGGTTTCGATATACAGTATTTTGGGTTAATTGCCCTGCCCTAATCTGAGATGAGCACTGCGTTTCTTTTTGGCCTTCCTCTGGGTCTACCTGTGGCATTGTGAGAACCTTTCTTTGTGCGCTTATTCAATTCCTCTCTCATCTCCTCCTCCTCCTCAGGGTTGTACTCTGTGTCTTCCTTACTTTGCTCAGCAGCATTGTTCTCCATTTCATTCCTCACATCTAATTCAGCCCCAGAACTATTACTTTCCGTCTTCTTTCCTGTGTCAGAGGGGACTTGTCCATGATAACGCTGGACGTGACTCTTCAGGCTAACGTTGTGAGTAAAGCTCTGATCGCAGTGTTGACACTGAAAGGGTTTCTCTCCTGTGTGGACGCGCATGTGAGATTTCAGGTGACTTGCCTGCTTGAATGAACGTTGACACACCTCACACACAAACAGCTTTACTCCCGTGTGCACAACCATGTGCCTCTCCAATTTATCTCTCCAAGGAAACTCCATGTCACATACGTGACATCTGTGAGACAGGTGTCTGTGACTCTTCCGGTGGTCGTGGCGCTCTTGGCGCTTGTCAAACACCTCCGGACAGTCGGGACACAGGTAGGGTTTCTCTGTGGGCGGATGGCGCTTCTCGTGTGCAATCTTGTCTCCCCTTACTTTGAAGGGTTTGAGGCAGAAGGTGCACCTGTGCTCGTAGCCTTCCCTATGGATCCTGCTGTGGCTTTTCAGATGCGACTCGGAAACAAAACATTTGCCACACAAACGACAAGGATAGGGCTTAAGTTTGTATACCTCACACGTGTGGTTCTTCTTATGAAGCCTGTTGAGTAACTTTCCGCATTGGGGACAGAGCTGGCATTTTCCTCCATCAAGCTCTTCATCAAGCTCTTCGGTATCTGAGTAGAGGTGCAACAGTTAAACTCATTAAAAAAATTCAAAAAGAATTAGCTAATTTTAAGTAAGTAATCAATGAATAATCTATCCCAATCTTGGGCATGTCATTATAGGCAAATTCAGCTCAAAGCTAGAGAAAATAGCCAATGAACAATGTCCCAACATGTCACATCACAACACGTGAGCTGGTAGATCTGCTATTTTCATTATTTTTGCACAAAGATCATTGTGTGATGTTGTATAAAATAGCCCAAAAGTAGTTAATCAATTTGTTAATATATAAACAAATGTATAATTAAAACCCAACAAATGTATCCAAAAAGCAATGTGTCGTCTGTCGGGTGGAAACCTCATACAGTATGTCCAAAACTGTAACTTTTACGGTAAAAAAAAACTGCAGATCACCAAGCTCAAAACCAGTCACTTTGTACTGCGTTTAGAGCTTGCAGATCTGAAACCTTTGTGTGACGCCGTATTATGATCACGTCGGATGTTCATTTACAAAAGAAGTTAGAATATGGAGATTAGAGGTTGCTGCCCGACAGCAACGCTATAGAATAGCAGAATAATTGATGAGAACAGTTGCAGTCCTATACCTGTGTCACTCTCTGTGAACTCGCTGTCGATATTGAATTCACCCCAGGGATCAAAATCACTGTCGGAACCGTTCTCTGGTACCGTCTGATTTTCTTCTTCATCCGAGTCCCAGTACTCTGAGGGCACCACCTGTGAAACATAAATCAAATAAAAAGAGCTGAACTCGACTAAATGGAGCAGTCTGAATAACCACTTTAATCCTGTATTATATTATTATATATTTGTGTTATGTCACACAAAAATAGTGAAAATAGCAGATCTACAAGTTCATATGTCACAATGCGATGCGTGTGAGCTTGTAGATGAGCCAATTTTCACAATTTAAAAATAATAATTCTTCTAACCCTAACCCTGTTTAAAATAAATGTTCTCTTATGGGGAACCTTGGCAAGAAATCTTGTCAGATGGTGGTCCACAGCCAAATAATTATCCATTTGGGGGTATTTTACATGAAAATGTTTCAGAACCACTGTTCTATCCTAGCATTTATTTTGTATTTATTCTTTTTGTGCTGATGGTATTTCTCTCCCCTGCCACTGTACATAAGGTAAGATCTTAGTCAGGGACCCACAAGGCCAAAAGCTCAAGGAATAGGGTTTGACCTGTGATGTCCTGCCGTACTTTTTATTTCTGTTTTATCTATTAGTTTGGTCATTAAGGTCCACAGAATGACAGGCCTGCTCTGCCGGAAACATCGCGGAAAAAAAGTTATGGCCATTTGTATATTCACTGTCCCATCGACTTCACTATACAGGAAAAGAAAAATATTTAAAAAAGAAAATAAATATGCTTTAAGTAGCATGTGAGGGGTCAAACTAGGGGTTCTTCATGATTCTGAATCCATTGCAAGCATTTTTTTTGCATGAAAAACATTCCTAGGGCAACATATCGGCCCCCAAAAACTGTGAAAAGTGAAGATTTTTTGATGACTCATCACTTTCTAAAAATTTGGGGGGCCAAAATTTTGCCCAAGGAATGTTTTTCATGCAAAACAAATGCTTGCAATGGATTCAGAACATGAAGAACCCCTAGTTCGACCCCTCACATGCTACTTAAAGCACATTTATTTTTTGTATTCTTTTCCTGTATAGTGAAGTTGATGGGACAGTGAATATACAAATGGCCATAACTTTTTTTCGCGATGTTTCCGGCAGAGCAGGCCTCTCTTTCTGTGGACCTTAATGACCAAACTAATAGATAAAACATAAATAAAAAGTACGGCAGAACATCACAGGTCCTCTCCCATTATCAGGGACTGGGTCCTTGACTATCTACCTTCTATGCCTCCTCTAACCCTTTCTCCTCACCTTGTATTTCTTCCTCTTGCTTCCCATCTCCTCTCCTTCGTCTGCAGGCATCTCACTGGCTGCATTCCTCTTCTCTTTTCTCTCTTTCCTCATCATGTACTCAGCGATCAGGTCAGGACACTCCACGTTTTCTTCTGTTTCCCATGTGCTTTCCTCCCTGCACATACACAAGGACACACACACACACACACACACACACACACACACACACGCACACGCACACGCACACACACACAGCTTATAGGTGTCTGTTATGCAGGCAATTGTCCCAATTTTAACCACTGCTGTCGAAAATCTGATTAATCCAATAACTCTGATTAGTCCAGCAGGGCTGAGTGTATATGAACTATAGACTCATTTGGAAATAAAATAAATTCCCCACTGATAGTTATACTATGTATGTTTTCCCAATTGTTTCCATGGACTAATCATTGTTTTATTTGATGTTCTTCCTACCCTGACATTTAGCAAAGGTCAAGAGGCCTAGTCCCTAAAAGGATGACATTCAAGGCCTGACCACAAAACACAATCAAAAGATCCATCAACTCTGGAATCCATCTTCTGAACAAGACGTTCACAAGATCTGATGTTCATGTGGAATGGCCGTGCCCAGACTGACCACTTAGGAGACCAAACATGTGTACCAATTTGGGTGCCATGGCATTGGTCCGAAGGTTCATTAGTCCGAATTTGTTAAGAATACTATGCCTAACCTATCCCTAACCTCAGTAACCCTAACTAAATTCGGACTAATTAACCTTCAGACTTATGGGCAGTCCCCCCAATTTGTACTATTGCAAGGTGTGGAATTGGCCATCTATGTAGCTAATATATCAAGGAACTTTGATTGTTGAGTCTATGGGGTCGCCGGTAGACAATGAGTTTGTTCCACACAAGATATAAAATGTTAATCACGTGGAGAGAAAGACGTCTTGGACTCACTCTGAGAAACCTTTCCATTTGAGGAGGTACTTCACCCTTCCATTCAGCTCATGTCGATCCAGCACCTTCTCCACCACATAGTCCTGCCCTTCCTCCACTGTCACCGTCACTGCAGCCTTAGACTCCTCCCCCTCCTCCTTCACGGTCACTGCAACCACAGACTCCTCCTCTTCCTTCTTAACTGCAGTCTCAGGCTCCTCCTTCAACTAGTAAAGAGATACCAAACAATGTTTGACATTACAACCACATTTTAAACTGCAGGGGTCTTCAATGTTTTCAGGCCAAGGACTCCGTAGTTGAGAGAGAGAGATGAAGCAGGAGTCAGTGCTTTTCTTATGCACTAAAAAAAAACATATCTCTTATCATCTAACGTTATATATTATTATAAACACGTGGGCTACCGATTCCGAATGTCTATCTTTCTGCTGTTAGGAAAACACTGAACGGCTGGTATGGTCATGGATTGGAATTTGGAACAACAGTGGAATGCCCGCGCTGAGCGCAATGCGCATGCGCTCCAGTCAGAGAGAAACACTTACAGGAGTACTTTTACTTTTGGTACTTTTAAGTACATTTTGATAGCAGTACTTTTACTAGTAGTACTGTAGCTACATTTGTAAATCCTGACTTTTACGTGTAGCAGAGTATTTCTTCATTGCAGTATTGATACTTTTACTTTCTCCACCAATGATTTAGCCGATTAAATTACCTCTAACGTAGCCCTTGGAACAGCGGTCGGCCTGATCCAGATATGTACTCTCTTTGGATTTGGCTTTTTTGTTACTTTTCTAAGCCCAGCTCTCTTCACTGGCATTGCATCATCTGCCTTCTGTGGTTCTCTTGGGAGGAAATCGTCCGGTGTAAAATGGTCACTGCAAACCGTCCAGTTTTGGGTCGGTTCATGAGGGATATTTGTATCAATTTTTAAAACCGTCAGCCAAAGTTTCCTCATTTCAGCGTCCACTGAGGGTATGCGATGAAAGCTCTTATACCTCCGAGTGGCCTTACTTCTTTTATTGGAACAGCCAGGATATAAGCACTCCATCCTACTAGCCTCGCGTAGCCAGGCTTACTCATCTGCGAAGAGAAAAACTCACGCTCTAACGCTCTAACGCTCACGCTCTAACGCTCACGCTTATCTACGTTTATCTATTCACTCGCTTCAGCAACTGATCCCAAAGTTCACATGGTATTGGCCATTAGCATTATACCAACACTGACGGAGCCCGAATTTCATTTCTCCCAAATTAAAGCAGTTTAAATTAGCGTTTTCTTAACCACTTCTGTTGAACTCTGCTGTCTGTTGCCAGGGTTACGGTCCGTTCCTCCAGGCCATGGGATCTGTAGCCCCACACACACACCCCTTTCTCTCACAGTTAGGAATGTTTCTCTCTCTCTCTCTCTCTCTCTCTCACACACTTTCACTTTTCACTTTCGCGTTTGACATATTTTGGAGCACATATCTTCGAACGGGTAAGGTCTAGTGTTATAAAACATAACGTTTGAAAATGACTCAAAAGTAATTAGCCTATCGTCGTCTTAACACATATGGTGCCAACCCCGAGTTTCCCGAGTTTGATTTCAAATAGACCGCTGTGCCAACCCCAAGTTTCCCGAGTTTGGGTTTAATTACTTAATTAGGTTAATTACACTCTCCCCCATCTTGTGACAAATTTTGGTGCTTCTGTGATTAAAAAAAAAGTCAGAAATCACATATTCAACAAGTGATGTGAGCAAAAACAAATACAAATGCTTCCCATGAACCACAATATTGCTAAACTATGGCTCAAATGGCTCAAATATCTAACTTCATTACTCGCTCTAAACCAGAAATGCATTTCACTGCTTTGAACTGCTTTCCGTGCATTAGGCTAGTCAATTGCACCTTTATTACACACGATGGCGCTATTGTCAGATTAGTGGAAGCCCTGTTGTGTGAAACCAATGGATTGAATCCAGGGTGTTTCCCCCAGGTCAAAACAATAACTCTAGATCACGGGCTGCTATGCAGCCCTGGAATTAGTCGGTCGCGGTGACAAACAACATATTCTTCCTCATAATCATCGTCATCACAACTAACTCTAGTGCTATCACGGGCTGCTGTGAATGTCCTGGCATTAGTGGGTCACTGTGACAAACATTTTCTACTTCATCAGTCATCACAACAATGTCAAAAGACGGTGGCGCTACAGCAGCAGCTAGACAATCTACTTTTGCGTTCCTTCGACCCTGGAATACAAAACAAACAGCCACGATCAAAGGAAGAATCCATCGCCTGAACCTATATAATGGAGTCTAAAACATACCTGTTTGAGCGAGTTGTAGTCGGACATTTGTCACAGAGAGAGAGAGAGCGAGAGACCTCGGAGCAGAATGCAATATGTACGCGTCCATAGTGGAGCCATCGGACGGCGGCCTCTCCTCACTGTGGATCGCGTTCTTGTCTGGTTCCAACTTCAACTACGGAGGTAATCCGACTCAGCGCAACAGCGCAACACCGCGACCGCGGGTTGACCCACTGAGCCCTGGACGAGTGGACATGATGATCGAGCCCTATGAGAGAGCCCTATACAGCCAATACAGCATTCTGCCCCGAGGCCTGACACTGAGTCGGAGGTTTCTGTGAGCCAGAACCGGAGCCAGAACCACCAGAGGCGGACCCGGTCGCTTCTCCCCAGCTGGCTGCGGGGACGGCCCGCAGCCCACACACAGGCCCCGTCGTGAACGTGCCAAACCAGCAGCTCGTTAGGTAAATGTTTCTTTCTTTCTCCCCCCCCCCCTTCTGTTTCTGAAGTTGTATTTGTATCGCGAACTGCCGGTATAGTAGTGATCCACGATTACATTTAGAATGTATCTATTCAATCATTCACAGATGTCGGAGAGTCCATTCAGCTCTCAGAATATATATATATATATATATATATATATATATAGCCTATATATAATCGTCAGATGAATCAATGTATGTTTTATAATCTAAGTTGCTCTGGGTAGGATAAATGTGTCTTCTAAACCCCTAAAACTTTTAGGCTAAAGGTGTAAATTGATTTGTGCTTTTTTCCCCCTCCCATCTGTTATTTATTTAGACTCAGAATCAGACGATACTGTTGGAGATAATGATGATGACCATCATGTGTCACGTGATGCCCCTGAAGGTAAGATTATTGTTTAGTAAAACGGTTATTGTGGTTTGTGTGTGTGTGAGAGAGAGAGAGGAGGGGGGAGGAAGAGAGAGAGAAAATGTTTTCTCTTGGGGTGTGTGTGTGTGTGTGTGTGTGTGTGTGTGTGTGTGTGTGAGAGAGAGAGAAAGAGGGAGGGAGGAGAGAAATGAAGGAGAGGGAGGGAGGGAGGGATAGAAAGAAAATGTATTGTGTGTGTGTGTGTGTGTGTGTGTGTGTGTGTGTGTGTGTGTGTGTGTGTGTGTGTGTGTGTGTGTGTGAAAGAGAGAGAGGGCGGGAGGGATAGGGAGAGAGAAAGAGGGAGGGAGGAGAGAAATGAAGGAGAGAGAGAGAGGGAGGGAGGGATAGAAAGAAAGAAAGTGTGTGTGTGTGTGTGTGTGTGTGTGTGTGTGTGTGTGTGTGTGTGTGTGTGTGTGTGTGGGATAGAGGAAATGTATTTTATTGTGTGAGAGAGAGAGGGATAGAGAACATGTATTGTGGTGTGTGTGTGTGTGTGTGTGTGTGTGTGTGTGTGTGTGTGTGCGCGCGCGTGCGTGTGAGACACATTGTATTGTAAATGGATTTTATTTTTCTATATTTATAGGTAGTGGTTCGTGCAGAGGAGCCTACTGACTTCCCTTTGGAGAACTGAAAACTTTCCTTGCCCGCTGTTTCTGACCGGCCTCATCTCAACTCACACGTGCACGCACGCAGCCTCTGAACTGTGAACACGCACGCAGCCTCTGAACTGTGAACATGCACACGCACACGAGCACGCATGCGGACTCTGAACTGTGAACGTGCACACATACAGGCGCACGCATGCACGCGCGCACACGCACAATGTGAGAAACAATGTGAACAAGCCAGAGAAACACTGAACTAGCAAGAATACACTTGATTGAAAACGGTAAAGAAACAAAATAAAAAACACTTATTTGTCTTATTCTTTTGTATTTCTTTGAAGGAAAAATACTGTAAATACAATATTGAAGTCATTGAAGTCAAAGCTAAAAAGATCAAGTGAGTTTTCAGCCTGATACAGTATCATTCACTAAAAGCTGTTTTTCTCAAAACAAGGTCTAAAAAGGGGTCATTTTTGGCCGCTTTTTTTTTTTTGTCTGGCCTATAAATACAGAAGCGAACATCGTAGAAACATGGTTCTTGGACCGGGTGAAACTAGAGAATCTCCTCTTTCATTCGATGTGTTGTGTGATTTTGTCACGATAAAACTGAATGCTGAGGCTGTCTTCGAAGTTGGTCAAAAACATGGCAAGAGCACAGTACAGACAGAAATAAGCCATGGCAACAGATGTGTTAAAACAATGCACGTCTTTCTGCTTGAAACGACGAGAACCCGTTGCAGGAGCTGACGATCAATGGAACTGGAGAGTGGAGACTATAGTGTTATTCCGTTCAGAAAGTTAATTTTTTTTTATCGGAAAAACACTTTTACACTCTTAATAAAATTGCCTTTCAAAACAAGTCAAACTATTATTTTAGAGCCTATAGAAGAACAATGATTGGTAGAATAAGCCTGGTAGAATAACGCTGCTAAATACTACTATAATTTACACAATACTCACGGATTAGAAGAAAATTTATAATCAATAATAATAATAATAATAATAATTAATTACCTCTAATAGAGCCTTTGGAACTGCCGTTGGTTTTATCGAGGTATGAACTCTCTTTTGTTTTGGCTTTTTCTTTATCTTTCTGAGGCCAGGTCTTTTCACTGGCATTGCATCATCATCCTTCTGTGGTTCTCTTGGGAAGAAATCGTCCGGTGTAAAATGGTCACTGCAAACCGTCCAGTTTTGGGTCCGTTCATGTGGGATATTTGTATCAATTTTTAAAACCGTCAGCCAAAGTTTCCTCATTTCAGCGTTCACTGAGGGTATGCGATGAAAGCTCTTACACCTTAGATTGACCCTAGATCTTTTGTTAGGACAGCCGGGATATTGGCACTCCTTCATGTTATAAAAGAATAAAGGTCGATACTAAATAATGTGCTCGAATGTATACTCTTTCTGCTCAGGTAGCAAACTGGAATTTGGAACAACCAGAGTGGAAAAATGCCCGCGCCGCTGTGCGCATGCGCTCCAGTCAGAGAGAATCACTTCCTGGTGGGATTTATGGTTCTTTGAAGTGAGCCGGATCTCTGGGATCCGTTCCTTTCAAAGAGCCGTTCAAAAGACTAAGTTATTTAGTTACTTTGTAGATGTTTATTATAATTACAAATCACTTCAATCCTATATACATTTTTATGGGGAGACGTTTGGCCATATATATAGAGAGCATAGGTCTACACATTTCACGCTGCAACACAGTGTGAGCTTGTAGATCTGCTATTTTCAAATGTTTTTTTCTACATTTTATTTATTGGAAAACTTATGTATAATGAGTACTTTCTACTACACTAATAGTACTTTAAGAGCATTTTGATACCAATAACTTTTGTACTTTTACTCAAGTAGGCTACATTTTATTTCCAAACTTCTACTTGTGGCAGAGTATTTCTACATTGCAGTAGGCCTATTGATACTTTTACATAAGTAAAGCCCTATTCACGGCCCGCCCACTCAGCACATTTCTCAGCAACTTCCTGGTGCTGACGTAATTTTAGAAGGGGAAACTATAACAGAAATAGCTGGACTTAAAGCCAACAAATCATTATTTCGAACGGTAAAGTAAATTATAATGCTTTGTGCCTTTTACTATCTTGTGTTCTTGATCATGCTAGCTGTATTTTATACTTTATTCGGAAATTGCATTAAATTTGCGATTTCTGTGTTAACTCTATGGGCCTTTAGTAAGGTTTCCCCTTCAAAGCGTGACTTCAGCACCAGGGGGATGCTGAGTGGGCGGGCCGTGAATAGGGCGGAACAGCTCCCTAGTGCGAACTGGATCCCATCGTGCATTTCCAAGAGCCGTTCAAAACACTCGATTCGTTCGCGAACGTCCCATCTCTAGTTGCTGTCAATATATCTGTGGAGCCGTGTTGTTTTATAGTACTTTCTAATGTCTGTCCTGAGCGGAAAAGGTGATAATGGAGGAGGGTGGACTACACAAAAGACAAGAAATCATCACACACAAGGATGTTGACCACCATTATCAACCCGTCTTGTGTTTCATAATAACACTGTTCATTTGAAAACATTGTAAACAAGGATGAAATAGACCCCCATGAACGGTCTACTTTTTAATAGCAGAACCCAAATATATAGCTTTTCAAGAACTATTATGGTATTCACTCCGAGGTTTATACAAACCAAAAAGTGTATTAGTAGCCCTAAATGCTATTATACATAGTCATGGCTTTTTGAATGCAGAATATATTAAACCGCTGAAGAAATGTACCTCTGGTGTCCTTGGAACAGCGTGAGGTCTGATTCTGACACGCTCTCGCTTTGGATTTCTTTTTTGCTTGGCATTTCTAAGCCCATGTCTCTTCATTGGCAGTGTATCATCATCAGCCTTCTGTGGTTCTCTTGGGTAGAAATCGTCCGGTTGAAAATGGTCACTACAGATCCTCCAGTTTTCGGTCCTTTCATGAGGGATATTTGTATCCATTTTTAAAACCGTCAGCCAAAGTTTCCTCAGTTCAGCGTCCATTGAAGGTATGGAATGAAAGCTCTTATGCTTTAGAGTGGCCGTGCTTCTTTTGTTAGAACAGCCAGGATATTGGCACTCCCTCATGTTATAAAATAATAAAGGTTGATATTAAAGTAAAGACTCAAAAGTAATTAATCGTTCTTCAATGGCTACAGGGCTGGTATGGATTGGAATTTGGAACAACCAGAGTGGAATGATACCCGCGCTGAGCGTAGCCTATGTGAAGTGAGCAGCACTAAGCTAGTAGCAATAAGACTTCCGGTGGCCGATCTCTTCAGAATAAGAGTACCCCTGAAGCCATTGAAACTCGATTAATTTGCACATATGCACATTTAGAATATAAATTAAGCATTTAACTCAAATTATTTTTCTGTATTACATTTTTTTATAACAAAAAGCAGATCAATCAAAGTGGGTGACAAGGTCATGTAAAAACGAAATCTATTTAGGATGTATCATTGAAGTTAATCTTTCCAGCGGAAAGATGACTTCTTAAGTAATAAATAAAATAACGATTTTCGTCGTTTATTTACCTCTGAGCTCCTTGGCACCGCGTGAGGTCTCAGTCTGGTGCGCTCTTTCTTTGGGTTTCTTTTTTGTTTATTTTTTCGAAGCCCTGCTCTTTGTTTTGTTGAGGTAGATTCCAACTCCGGTTCTTTAGGGTAGAAATCCTCCGGTTCAAAGTGATCACTGCAAACTATCCAATGTTTAGTTATTTCTGCAGAAGTGTCGCAATCTATTCGCAAGGTTGTGAGCCAAAGTCTTCTCACTTCGGGATCTGCTAGAGGAATACTATGGAAGCTTTTACGCTTGCAGGTTGCAGTTGTGCGTTTGTTCAGGCAACCAGGGAATTTGCAGTCCTTCATGATTATAAATAAAAAGGTTTTCCTAATCAAGACTCGATAGAAATACAGCAACGTTGAAAAATATGTTGAAAAAGCAGTGAATCCTGGTGCGAATGAAGAAAAATACAAGACGCGAGTTATCTAGCCAGCCTGGCCTGCCCTACACCGTAAAACAACGCGCGAAGTGAACAGAGGGTACGCAGTCCAGACTTCCGGTTGTCGATCACTTCAGAATAAGGATTCAGGGCTGGTATGGATTTGAATTTAATTGGAACCATAGATATGATTGGAACAACCAGAGTGGAATGATAGTACCCGCGCTGAGCGTAGCCTATGTGAAGTGAGCAACACTAAGACTTCCGGTGGCCGATCTCTTCAGAATAAGAGTACCCCTGAAGCCATTGAAACTCGATTCATTTGCACATGATATGCACATTTAGAATATAAATTAACCATTTAAATGTAGTTATAAAACTCAAATTATTTTTCTGTATTACATTCTTTTTAATAACAAAAAGAAGGGGAAAAATAATCTAAATCGATAAATGCTGTTCCCTGGAGTGCATAGCCATTACAAATTGACCTTTATTTTATTTACATATATACTGCATAGTACTGTGTTCTATTCGTCTGTCATTCAATGTTATATGAGATACTTAAATGGTTTCCTGTGGAAATAAGCTTAGTCTTTTCTAGGATCTTCACCTTGTACCAGTGAACTGTACCGTCATGAAACTGTACCTTTTCCTATGCAAACTTCTAATAAAGTCTTCAATCAATCAATCAAACCTGGGAAACAAGGAAGATAGCCAAAATGTGAGATGATTGGTGATGTCATGCCGTACTTTTAGTTTGGTCATTAAGGTCCACAGAATGAGAGGCCTGCTCTGCCGAATCATGCTTTAAGTAGCACGTGAAGGGTCAAACTAGGTTTTCTTTTCATGATTCTGGATCCATCACAAGCATTTGTTTTGCACGAAACACATTCCTCTAAAAACGGCCACACAAAACTGTGAAAAGTGATGTTTTCAGTCATCACAGTGAGTTTTTTCGCGATGTTTCCGGCAGAGCAGGCCTCTCATACTGTGGACCTTTATGACCAAACTAATAGATAAAACCGAAATAAAAAATGTTTTTCCAGAGTGAATGAACATGTGTCTTTTCAGTTTACTTGCGGAGGGGAAGACTTTGTGCAACTGTACGTTTTGTCCCCAGTGTGTGTCCTCATGTGAACAGTAAGATAACCATTGGCAACGCACCCCTTCCCACACAGCTTTTATGTGTGCAACTTTAAACCAGTTTGGTTTTTCTGGTGGGCTTTATCACCTCTCCAGATAATATTTATTTCCCAGCACGCTGCAACACACATAGGTGCCGCTTGACACCGCAGTTATGGTTGCCGCTCTGAGAAATCATTTTATATCCTTTTTACATGTCCGCATGTGCACTTTCTGATTCCAGCGTTGTGTAAACCCCTTGCCACATTTAGAACACTCAAAAGGTTTTTTGTCGGAGTGAATAAACGTATGTCTTTTGAGGTCTTTTCTGGTGAAGAAGGCTTTGGAGCAGTGAGTGCAACTGTAAGGTTTTTCCCCGGTGTGACTCCTCATGTGAACAGTAAGGAGGCAACTGGCAATGAACCCCTTCCCACACTGCTTGCACGTGTACGGCCTTTCACCAGTATGGGATCTTGTGTGCTTCCTGAGCTCTCCGGATGTCAAAAACGCCTTCCCGCACTCTGTGCACAAGTAGTTCTTTTCCCCTTTGTGCATGCGCATATGTCTTGTCAGGTGCTGGTTCGACGTCTTCCCGCAGATGTGACACTTATAACGACGTTCGCCAGTGTGCGTGCGCAAGTGTTCCTGCATATGGGCCTTCTGCACGAACCCACGCCCGCAGTGCGAGCATGTGAAGGGCCGCTCGCCTGTGTGCAAGCGACGGTGCGTGATCAGAGATTTTTTCCGCGCATAGCGCTTGTCACAATGGTCGCAGTGGAAGGGCATCGTGTGGATTCCTATGTGACCTGTCAGAAGATGAAGTTGGGTAAACTCAAGGCCACAGTAGCTGCACCTGTGAATTGGTCTCTTGTTGCGCTTCATGTCAGAGTGAGGCAGATGGTCATGTTTGGCGGTGTGCTCCTGTCTGATGTGTTGCAGAATGGCGTCTTCTTGGCTGTGAGAGAACGAACACTGAGAGCATGCGTGCAACCCCGGTCGTGTGTAGAGATCAACGCCTGAAAGACATTACGTGAAAGAAATAATTAAAGAGAACTGATTATGACTTGCTGTAGTAATCCAAGTGTAATGCTATGTAAACACTGGAAGCTACATTCATTTTCTGTGGAAAACAGCAGTGCTTAATTTGTCAATTAGTAGGTTCCGTTCTGTGTGAGTTTGCATGTTCTCCCCGGGATGAAACAATTGGGCCGACACACACACACACACACACACACACACACACACACACACACACACACACACACACACACACACACACACACACACACACACACACACACACACACACACACACACACACACGCACAAACGCACATAGAGGCTCCAGGCACATCATTCTACTATGAAGTATCCTACTGTACCTGAACTCCTCACTGATGATGAGATGATTGATTGCTCTTCCTTCAAATCTTTATTTACATGTATATTCTTTTTCTTTTTTCTTTTACTGCCGTCCTCGGGAAGCCACTCTTCATCACTCTGCTTCCCCCCAGCACCCTCCTCTTCCTCAATGCTGTGATTGTTCACTGGAAGCGATTCTTCATCACTTTGAAGAATCACTTTACTGCAGTCCTCGGGAAGCCACTCTTCATCACTCTGCTTCCCCCCAGCACCCTCCTCTTCCTCAATGCTGTGATTGTTCACTGGAAGCGATTCTTCATCACTTTGAAGAATCACTTTACTGCAGTCCTCGGGAAGCCATTCTTCATCACTCTGCTTCCCCTCAGCACCCTCCTCTTCCTCTATGCTGTGATCAGAGTGTCCGTCTTTGTCCTCCTCAGTCCTGTGTTGTGACGGCTTCCTCCCAGACCACCTGCACCTCTTTCTGTTGGAGCAGTTCTGCTGTGGTTTGCTCTGAGGAGACGATGCTGTGGATGGAACGGTACCCTGACTCTGAACCCAGGAACCTGGGAAAGATGGAACATTTAAGAATTATTCATGAATGAAAACTTACTCTTGTTTACAGATAATTGTTGTGGCTTTCTTCTGAGGCAAACTAAACTAAATTAGACTAAACGTGATCACGCATTTCAAATGAGAAATCATGTAACATAGAGCTATGCATATAGATTTGTGCCAGTTGCTTTCAATTGTGTGTGTAAAAAATATAATAATGATAACATAATTATTTTCCAACATACGTTCTTTGGCATTTCTCTGCTGTGTGTGATGATGTAACAGTGTCTTTAGTTGGTCCGGTTCAAACTCCAGTTGACCACATTCTTCAAGAAGAAAGGGGTCAGCGCTGAGTAACTCTGCTGTCTGAAGGTAACAAGAGTAACCCAATTGTATTTACAAATAAAACAAAGTGTTTAAATTTCGAATTGTGCTCTATACACTAGCTCACAACTCTGTCCCATAACTGCTGCAGTTTCTATTCCCGAAGTGTCCATGAACAAGACACTGACATCTTATAGCCTAATTCACCCTGAACCAGAGTCATCTAAATAACAAAGTCAAGTCTACAGTTTATTCTTTTATACGGTACCTGTTTGATGTTTGGTAAAGGCAGCAGTTTATCCAATCTGGAGATGAATTCCCACACCAGTGCCAGTAAGTCTGCTTCTGGGAACTCCTCCTGAGTACACACACATACACACACACACACACACGCTCACTTAATTATATTCGTCATCACTCATTTACAAAAGGTCTTGAAACTTGAAAAATGTACTCTACTCATTATGCCAATGAATACAGAGGGTATGCGTGTGACATCCTCATCATACCAGGAATTTATACGGGTGGCAAAAAACTACTTTCTGGCCTTGACAGCCCATACATCCAAACAGAAAAGTCTTGTCTGATTGCATTAAACAACATTAAACCCACTTTGCCAATTTCCACTCGATTTGCCATTCACTTCATGCAATGCGCATAACCTCTATTCCTCCCACACACATCTGTGTGTTGTCACTGCCGTTGTATCCTACTGACTCACCAGGAGGCCCCACCGGGAAGAAGTAGAGCCTTTGTTCTACTCCTCCCTCCCAAGATTGACAGGTGCCGCACTGCCGCCCCAGCCCATGGGAATACGAGCAATGACAATTATCACCCTCCCCGCCTGGCAATTATTGTGTTCGTATAGACGCTTGGCAAAGCCTTTTGTCAGATGTAAATGTTTCCAAAAAGAAAAGGTAGCGAACCACTGATCTCCTACTAAAGTCCATCTCACCGTTGCTCTCAGTCCGATCAGAAGGTGAACCTTCTCTGTGTCACTCAGCAGGCTGGGAACCACCTCCGTCACCAACTGCACCAGCTCCTCCACCTTCCCATAATGCACCACGTTACAATGCTGAACCACCTGCCAGGCAAACGCTGACATCAGACGCAAGGTTGGAACCATCAGCGACAAGGTGGAGCAGGTCAGTTGGCCTCCTGGAAGTGGGGATGAAGGAAAGGTTGTCAGGGACAACGTCTCTCAGCACGATTATTGCAAATAGAGTTGGTCCAAATTAGATGGAGACCGAGAGTAAATATAAATATTCTCTAGTCTAGTGGATTAACTGACCATACCGGTGGTGGTCTGGCATGTTTAGTTCATTAACTATAAGACACAGACATACAGACATTTCCCCAAGTATACTGTAGAGTAGACCACTGTTTCCAAGTCGGGATCCATTTGTGTCGTGGATGGTTTTCTTATGGGTCGTAAGTAAATCTCTAAATTTCGAAATGTTCTTCTTTCCTACATTTTCCCCATAATTATTAATGCAAATAGGATGAACTAAAAAAACAGACTTCACAGACTGAACTGTGTTTTAATGGTCTTTTTGCACACATACATGTATTGTCTTATTAATATTCACTTTAGACCTTAATTTATTTTTGTGCAGATCAGTTACATACAGTATCATGCTGACAATCCCATACCTCCCCCTTTCCATTGTCTCCTATTTCTCTTTATTACTATTATTTCGTTTCTCCTTATTTTATGACTGCATTTTCCCCTTTTGTTATTGATAATTTCCTATGAAAAGTAGGCCTACTGTGTTCTATCCGTCTGTCTTTTCAATGTTATAGGAGATACATAGTGGTTCCTGTGTAAATAAGCCGAAAAGCTTACTAGGATCTTCTTTTAGTTGACCTTGTACCAGTGATTTGTACTGTCATGAAACTGTACTTTGTCCTATGCAACCTTTTAATACATTATTGCTGATGAAATGACGTACGTCAGTCATGGATGAGGATTTGCCTGCGTTGGTGGACGCGAATTCGCCAGCCTATATACAAACTACACAAACATTCAGATTTCACAAACAAAGTGCTTTATAAAGTCTCAAACCTCTTTAAATACTGGCCGGCGTTGTATAATTACCCGGATTCACCGTGTTCTTAAATAAGAAGCCTTTTTATGATCGTTTTCCCATGCATTTCCTGATGTTCCCCATGCGCACAAACCCCAGATCTATTACTGGGGTGTGGGCGTGGCCTTACAAAAATGGGTCCGGAAAACAGAGAAATATCGGATAAAAAGGCTTCTTATTAAAGAACACGGAGGTTCCGGGTAATTATACAATACCGGACAGTATTTAAACAGGTTTGAGACTTTATAAAGCACTTTTTTCTGAAATCTGAATGTTTGTGTAGTTTGTAATAGGCTGCCGAATTCGCCTCCACCAACGCAGGTGAATCCTCATCCATGACGGTCGTACGTCATGTTATCACCGACCGTCATATTTCAGGGTAATCCAGGAGCAAAAACTCCAGTTGATGCAGTTTCTTACCTGTAGCAACGTTAGACCTTTGTTGATCCATATTCCTCGACTCGTTCAAATGATACGTGTATTTACTATTTACAGTAGAACCTGATAGTGGAACATAGTATCAGCAGCTAGTTAGCCATCATGCTGCTACTGTCTGTTACACTGTACATTGTCATTGTGCAAGAGTTATCCTAGTGACTGGGGTTATAGTCAAAGTTTGCAGTGTTCAGAACTGAAACATTCGTTGTTTACCCCTACAGACAGGCCTGTTCTTCTAATCTGAGTTCCCAGATGTATTTTCTTTTTCTCCCGCTACGAGGGGGCGAAAGACTGAATGTTCTTCCAGCAGCCTCTGTGAAGTGATTATGATCAGCACGCTGAGAGCGTGCGCAGTCCAGACTTCCGGTTGTCAATCACTTCAGAATAAGGGTACCCCTGAAGCCATGACAATCTAGCACTTGATATATGCACATTAAAAATATAAATAACAAAGATATACAAAGAAAATGATGTTTCTGTGTTAAAAATATAACAAACAAAAAAAATAACCTGTGAGAACCTGGACAACTGGTAACTAGGGACATGAGGGCACCTGGACAACTGGCCACAAAAAACATCTGGGCACTTGGAGAGGTGGGCACCTGGACAACTGACCACCACAACATCTGTGGCCTGATCTCTATCACCGCAAAGCTTATGTTTTGCGGCGCATTGTTGATGACATCAAGATTTACTCTGCAAGCCATGACCCCACATTGGCCACAATCAACCCTCCAGTTCTAGGCAACACAGAAGGGGGACTTTTTTCTATTTCCACACAAATTAAGTACATAGTTCAACGTTGAAAATGGGTGGTTTTCCCCTTGAATGCAAATCAACTTATTCTCCCTAGTCGCTACAAGAAGTTACAATAAAAAATGAACATACCAAACAATTATAAAAAAAAAAAGAAAAAAAAAAGGATTATACGAATTTAAACCAAATTTAACCAGGAGAATCATTTTGGAGGTGCAGGGCACCAGTGGTTCTGGTCGGTGGTTTTGGACACTAAGTTATTTCCCCTCCGACCAGATCAGAAATCCGAAAATGGCATTGGTCCCAGGCTAGTATAAAGGTGGTTAAAATGGTATTGGTCCCAGGCTAGTATAGAGGTGGCTTAAGTGGTATTGGTCCCAGGCTAGAATAGAGGTGGTTAAAATGGTATTGGTCCCAGGCTAGTATAGAGGTGGTTAAAATGGTATTGGTCCCAGGCTAGTATAGAGGTGGCTTAAGTGGTATTGGTCCCAGGCTAGAATAGAGGTGGTTAAATGGTATTGGTCCCAGGCTAGAATAGAGGTGGTTAAAATGGTATTTATCCCAGGATAGTTTCAGTCTGATAATCAGGCTAGTGTATTTCCAGACCAAAAAGAGAAATCTGATGCCTCTCCGGGACCCAAACTAGTGAAAATAGCAGATTTAAAAGCACACAAGTCGCATTGCTATGTGGTGCGAGCTGGTAGAGCTGCTGTTTTCACTAATTCTGTTGAATCATTTTTTAAATTTCTTTTCAATTTCTGAAAGTATTACGGTAGATTTCTTTTTAACTTCTAAAACGCATACATCTCTTTGGCAAGAGACTGTCATGGGGAAGGGTATAAATTTAGTTTAAATTCCGTTATGCAGTGAGGCTACAGCATACTATCAACTGGACTTACTGTAACGTAAAGGACTTTCATTTGAATGAAACTACAAACATGGCTGTACAACTGTCAACGTTTATTTATTTATTTTGAACACAAATTAAGCAACATTATCAGGACAAGCTTTTTTTAGGGGGCATTTTCTTTGATTCTTTCAGCTACACAAGTACACAGATCAGCAGGCTAGGAAATAACAAAAACAATTGTTAATGTTTTTTGTTTTGTGGTGGAATATGTGATTTCTCTGTGCTATAAAGGGGAACATCGCAAGATGAGGTTGTCATACAAACCAACATTCTTCAGGGGAATCGTTTGGTCCATGCTGAGCTACTTTTACCATCTGTGGCTTTCTTGGTGACCATGAGATCTGTGGCTCCTGTAATCAATAACACCTCGTCTTGACGTAACGAGGAAATAAAACAAAAAGAAGAAATAAACACATGATGAGTCTGAAGCTCGTCAACACACACAGTATACAGTATGTTACTTTGAAAGATAAAGAGATTTGCTGTCAGAACCAGGGACAAATATACCTCCTCCAAAGGTTTGTAAAAGACAGCATTTGCTTTTATCAACTCAAAAAGGTTGATGGTTTCAGAGTCAAGTCTTTCAGCTCTAGGCCGTTGAGTCGCATCTCAAGCTGCCCTGCAGGTCGCCTGAACTAACAGGCCGTTTATCATCTACTGACCATCTTTAACGCTACACTGAAATTAAAACAGGCCCCTGGTTCAGTTTCTAGTCAAAGTTGAAGTCATACTCAAAGCCCAACGTCATCATGTCTGATGGGAGCCCTAAGGTTTCGGTGGTGGGGGTTGTTGGAGTTTCAGGGTTCTCTGCGTTAGACGTGTCGTCTTGGGGCGCAACATTCTCAGCCTGGGAACCCAGGTCACTGGTCTCCTGCAAGGTCTGCTGCTCAGAACACTCCAGAACAGAGTCGGATTCTGGGTCGGATTGCTCCTGCTGTTGCTGCTGCTTGCGGGTCTGTGATCGGGTACCACGACCCCGGCCCCGACCACGGCCCCGACCCCGGCCTCGCCCCCGGCCCTGAGGGGGGGTTTTGGTTTTACCTTTAGGGGTAGGCTTGGGGTCGGGATCAGCTTCAGCTTCAGCTTCGTGCTGAAGGAGGAGGGGTTGGCTGTCTAGCGTGGGCTGAAGAAGGGGATCTGGGGATGGATGGGGTTCTGGGGCAGATTGGGATTCAGGCTGGGTCTGGGGAGGTGGTTGGGTCTGGGGAAGTGATTGGGTCTCGGAAAGTAGCGATGTCTGCGGTGATGGTTTGGTGTCTGTCTCTAGCTGGGTCTGGGGTGGCGGTTGGGTCTCAGGAAGTGTTTCTTTCTGAGGTGGTGACTGGGTTTGGGGTGGTGGTTGGATCTCGGGAGGTGGTTGGGTCTGGATCTCGGGAAGGGGTTGGGTCTGGATCTCAGAAAGGGGTTGGGTCTTAGGTGGTGACTGGGTTTGGGGAGGTGGTTGGATCTCAGGAGATGGTTGGATCTCAGGAAGGGGTTGGGTCTGAGGTGGTGACTGGGTTTGGGGAGGTGGTTGGATCTCAGGAGATGGTTGGATCTCAGGAAGGGGTTGGGTCTGAGGTGGTGACTGGGTTTGGGGAGGTGGTTGGATCTCAGGAGATGGTTGGATCTCAGGAAGTGGTTGGGTCTTGATCTCGGGAAGGGGTTGGGTCAGGGGAGGTGGCTGGGTCTCAGGTGTTTTTTGGGGTGTAGGTAGGGACACCACCGGCTCAGATTTAGGAGCCAATGAGCTAACTTCAATGTGGCTGCTTTCAGGTACTTTCTGGGCCAGTGGCATGGGTTGGGGTTGTGGGGTTGGTTTGGATTGGGCTACAGTGGACTGTGGCGCTTCTGCTTGACTCGTATTTGCCTGAAGCTGTGCTTGCGAGGCAGGAGAGTTGTTCTTCTTGTTGCCACTGCCAGATTTCTTTTCTGTTGTGCACAGAGCGGAGGGTCCAATGCTGCTATAGAAAATATCAAACAGATCTTTAGCTTTGGCTGCGGCCAGGTTGGACTTGAGTTTCTCAGACTTCTGAGCTCCATCGCCACTATTCATGAAAGGTGGAGGTTTGACGAACACAGCCCGAGTCTGCTCGCTCCGTGGGACACCTGGCACGTATACATCAGGCTCCATTGCCATCATGGCGGTGTTTGTAGGGGGTGGACATGGATAGGCCATGGTGTTTGTAGGGGTAAAAACAGGGGGTGGAAATGGATAGGCCATGGGTTCTGTAGCCGTTACCATAGTTTCCCTAGCCGTTGTTACCATAGATGCAGAAGCGTAGTGCATTGCTCTGGCTGCCAAATCTTCTGTAGCCGCCAACACAGATTCTGTAGGTTTTGCCATAGCTCCTCTGGCCATTATATTTTCTGTAGCTGTTACCACAGATCCTTTAGCTTTTGCCACAGTTCCTCTGGTCGATATACTTTCTGTAGCCATTACCACAGATTCGGTCACCTTCGCCACAGGCCACACTGTTATATTTTCTCTAGCCGTTACCGTAGATGGTGATGGCAATGCAGTGGTTTCTGTAGCGGCGGAATCCTTCACCTCAGCTGTACTCTGTGGTGGAACCACAGGTGCAGGTGTACTGGGTTGGTAACCATGGACCACTGGGTTGACCACCACACCTGGTTGTCCCAACGGACCAGGTGTGGCGAAGACGGGAGGTCTGGGTGAGACGTAGTTGAGGAAGGAAGGGAGAGGAGCTGGTTTGGTGAACATGGCCGACTTCCTCATCATCATGGCTGGGCTGGGAGCGGGGAGGTTGGGTCGGATCCTTCCCCGGCCGGCGCCCTGGTTGATCCAGGGAGCAGGGGCGGCCCCGCGTCCACCAGCCAGCTTCTGAGCTATCTCCTGTGCGACGGCCACAGACTTTGCAAACGAGTCTTCGGCTAGAACGGTTTCCCGCTCCTTGAAAGCGGCTTCATCTTCTTTCAGGAACTGGGCCGCGATTTGCTCAGCCTCCTTGGCTAAGACGTTCTCCTTCTTCTTCCAGACAAACTTCCCAAATGGCGCAGGTGTGGCGGTGGTGGCGGTGGTGGTGGTGGTGGTGGTAGTGGTGGGGGTGGGCGGGGCCGTGGTTTTAGCCGTTTCGGCGCTCTGCTTGCGCAGCTTGGCTCTCATGGCCGGACTGGGACCACACATGACTTTAGGTGGATCATATGGTTTTGGCGGAGGCCCGGGTTCCTTTTTGGGTTCTGGTCTCTTCTCCTCTTTGGAAGGCTCTGGCTTTCTGAACGGCTTGGATTCCTTTTCATTCTTGGTTCTGACGTCTTCTCTCTCCCTGTCGTACTTGGACCTGGGGGACCTGGGCTCTGCATAACGGCCGTATTTGGAGCGTTCCTCCTCCCTGTGGGAGCGATACTCTCTACTGTACTCTCTACTCTCTTCCTCCTTGCTGTATCTGTAGCGGTCCTCTTCATCTCTCTTACTGTACCTGGGCCTGTCCTCCTCATCCTCCTCTCTCTCTCTGTACTTGCCCTTATCTTCCCTCTTGCTGATGGGTTTGAACCTTCCGTCATCTTCATTCTTCTTGTCGTGTGCGGTGGATTTCTCTTCCTCCTCCTTCTTGGCAGGTTTAATTTCCTCTTTCTTGATTTTCTCTTGTGTTTTGAGCTTGTCTTTGTCCTCCGCTTTCTCCACTTTCTTCACCTCCTCTTCTTTGTCCTTCTTTTTGTCTTTGTCCTTCTTGTCTTTTTTGTGTTTTGATTTCTCCTCCTTGCCATTTCCCAGCTCCTCGTCGTGTTTGCGTTTCTTTTTCTCCTCCAGCGTGAGGCCGGCCTGACGGTCCAAGTTCCTCCTCTGTTCATAGAGGGGGTTCTCGTACATCTGTTTCTGTTGGACCCCACACACACACACACACACACACACACACAAACACACGTTTGGATTCTTTTCGGCTCACATTTGTGCTCATCAACCAAGAACATCATTTCAAATGCTTCATTTGTCAAAATGTTTTATCTTAAAAGAATAAGAAAATGAAGATTTAAATTAAGCATGACGTGCTTATTCTAACCTCTCTCCCTGGTAGAAATGCTGAAACAAAGATCTATCAATCGTTGAGATCGACAGTTATATAAAAAGAAATGTGATATCAACCGAAGGGGAACACGACTGTCAGCTCTGTCAGATCTGTGAACCATTCTAATCACTGATTCCTTGGATACAAACTAAACATTTATCGTTGCAGATGTTTCAACAATTTAGTTGTTACTTTGCCATGATGTTAACTGCAAATGTTGGCGTAATATCTTCAATAGTTCAATTGAAAACTGATGATCCAAAATAACCTCTGTTGATTTTGCCATTTGAATATCCTGATCCAGTCTGGATCTTTTTCTAATTAAAATACTGTAATAACATTTGACATTTTTATTAAAACCTTTTGCAATTTTATACATTGGCAGAATCGACTTGGTGTTTGTTGTATGGTAAAAGCGGGACTTTTAGATTTGTTTCACTGTTGTGCAATGTAAGTCAAAGGGGAGATATATTTGCTTTTGGATTATCCGTTTGTAATGTAGAAAGAAACATTAATAATAAATGTAGTATTATTAATATTTGCTAATTTGTAATTAAAAATTTAGAGTAACCAATTACAGTATATATACACCTCCTTTTTATTCTGCCAATTTAGTCCTCCTCCCCACACATTTCTGTGCTCCCGCCGCAGTTGTAGGAGCTACAACTGTCAGTGAGGAGCCCCCACTGGGAGTAGGTAGCCTACTGGCCCACCTCCCAGAGAGGGGCCCCCACTGGGAGGGCCCTTTTTTTGTTACACTTTTAGCCTAAATCAGGGGTATTCAACGTTTTCAGGCCAAGGACCCCTTAGTTGAGGGAGATGAAGCGGGGACCCCCACAACCTTTCCAGAGATTCCATTGTTTAATTGTTTGATCAGCAGAATCAATGTATTTTGGATTCATGTCAATTTGTGTTTTCAGATACTTAACCACTTGAACTGTCAATACTTGATAAACTTGACCCTTTAAGTTTGCTCTTTTTCCCCTCTACACCAAACCTCTTTGCCAAAAATAGCCGATCTACTAGGCCCCTGCAAGCCCGACGGGACCCGACCAGGGCCCGGCCCGGCCCGCCAAAACGGGCCGGGCTTGGGCTCGTTTCGAAACTCACCAACGGGCCTAGGGCCGGGCCCGGGCTTAGAACCATGCTCGGAACATTTCGCGCTGTGAATTTCACACATGACGTCTCTGTGTGTGCGCTTAGCTAGAATGGAGTGTGGTGTGTGAGTGAGTGCTGCCTCCCATAGCCTTCTAGGCTAATAGCCTTCTAGGCTATGGGTTCTATCCGTATCTATAGCAACCACGGCTCTGATTGGTCGTGACATGAGTACATTAGCCAATGGAGAGCCGCAACGAGCCGAGGGCTTGACGGCTTTTCTTTCTTCTCACAGTCACACAAGTCTACTCTGCGAACACAGCGAGACTAGAACATTAGGAGCACTACTGCAGTTTCACCCATTTCACCGTCATTTCTCAAATAAATCGCCCTGTAATGATTCCCCGACCTCCCGAGTCCCGTATCAGTTACGGGATGCGTGCGACGATACTCTGTATTTTACGAGATGGCCACGGGCGGCAAGCCGACAATAATATCAATATCTAATTGCTGTGAAGATATACAGTAACATAACAAACGGTGGGTGGAGGAAGATTTCTTGCGTTGTGATGTGATGTGTGTGTAATTACTTGCTGTGCTGTTGTGTTGTGTTGTGTTGACTTCTTTCTTTTAATCAGAGCGCAAGACGAGCACAGCTATAGAGGGCTGTACATACATCTCTCAGTCTCCGTCCTCTCCGACCATAGTTTTTGTCGGAAAGTTTCGACTTTCTGACGTGCGTGCAGCTTTCCGAACTCAAATTAGGAGTAATCCTTTTCAGAAGTTGCAAGAGATGTCATTTTGTAGTTGAACTGGACCTTTCCGACGCAAATTTCGGTGGTCTGTGACAGTATGGACTCCCCTTGAGAGTGTAGCTGCAGCAGCGCGCAGCGCACACAAATAATTAATTAATAATAAGGTGACGGGCTTCGGGCCGGGCTCGGGCTTTAAATAGCAGCACCAAACGGGCCACGGGCCGGGCCTGGACTGAAGTCCACGGGCCAGGGCCGGGCCCGAGCCCACATTTTAGGCCTGTGCAGGGGCCTACGATCTACAGTCTAGATTGTCTATTTTGGGCTAAAGTTCCCAGAATATGGACACTAGGGTTCAAGTGGTTAATATAAAAAAAGAAGAAAAAAGTTTCTATCACTCAAAGATTTGGAGGACCCCCTTTAGTAACTCTGGTGACCCCCTAAGGGTCCCGGACCCCCTGTTGAAGACCCTTGGCCTAAATGTCTGACTGTACCTCATGTACCAGTTTACATTTCTGTCTAACAAAGTATTCAATCAAAATCAACCAATGGTCTACTCTCTCCACGCAGTGGGGTACCTTGTATTTCTCATTGTGGGCGTGCGTCGTCACGTGCTCCTCCGCACAGATGGCGTCGCCATAAAACTCTTTGCACAGCACACAGAAGAACCCTCTGACGGGGAGCAAGAACTCTGATCCTGGAAGCAAAAACAGAGAGAAAGCAAAAGCAGAGTTAACCTGAAAGACATCACCACACGGCTGCACTTCATTCATGTTTACCTGGATGCCGGCCGGCCTGATCTCACAACCTGTCATGAGACGACAACGGTTAGTCAAACTCAGTCAACAACAACATTTCATCTAAGGACAATATTCTCTTTTTCTTTAAAACGGAATATGCTGCATAATAGAAGCTCAATGCATAATATTATCCACATGAACTTAATGAGAACAGTGAAAAGCGTTATTTTTTTCTTTCTCTCTTTTTTTTTTTTTTGATGCAGGGACAGTGGAGCTCATCGGAACGTGAGTCAGTTCCGCACAGCAGACGAAGTGTTTCAGAACTTCAGAGTCAAGGTTTTCTTAAAGACACACAACAACAGCAGATGCAGCAGAGACAGCCGAAACCTGAAGGGAGGGGATTACTAAAACATTTAACAGCTCAATCATTAAATAAAGGAAAAAAAACATTTAAACAAAGCTTCAGGATTGGTGAAATCCCCTGGTGACGGTGAAGTACCTTTAGCCGGTTTGGTCATCTTCTCATCAGCAGAGTAAGTCTTGCTGCTTGTTTTGGACGGGTTGGAGGCCCAAGGTCTGTTGTACGGGTCCAGCGTCTGAGGAAAAGGGGGCCAGAATTAGAGTAAGTTAAGCACAGACAATTAAATGTTGGATCATGAAAATGGGTGCAAAGCTGCCGTTTATGACCAGTCAAAGTTCACACCATATTTTCTTATTACTGTAGAGTTTCTATTGCATTATTCGTAATGCTGTAAAGTTCATAGCATATATTCTCGATACTGTTATGTTTCATCTTGAATGTTCGGAACACTAACCACCGTGAATACTATTAAGCAAAGTGGACGACACCCAAATCCTATTTCAATGAACAAAAACAAGTCAATGTTGGTAATATTGCTAATAAAATATCACAGTAAAATTGCCAATATAAGAGTTATATTGGTAATGTCTCAAATTAGCAGTATTACTAACAAAGGAAGAGACTAATGTATGAAATATGGTCCTATGATACGCCATGCTCGTGCAACTTGAGAACGTAAAACCATTGACATAAATAGTATGCGTTCATAGCTCTTACGATTGTAAAACAAGTGACAAAATACTGCATTTCAGAAACACATTCACAGCCCTTGGTAATGCAACACAAGTGACATAAAACATTTCAAGTGTTCATAGAACCGTGATTATTATAGAAATTACAGACACAAACCTTCCGGTGCGATTTGCAGTGCAAGTGAGTGAAAAAATCAAACATGGACCCCGAGGTGAGGTTACAGTTTTGGCACCAGTGGTTTCCCGCGTCATAATATTCAAACAGCTCGGCGGGGGGAGTCGGGGGCGGCGCCTGGGCAGTGACGGACAGCTCTGCTTTTTCCGGAGACTGGTTTTTCAACGAAGCGGCGCTCTGCTAAGAAACACAAGTTAATGAGGTTATTTTCTTTTTTTTACAGGAACACAAGCACACACACACACAAACAGTCACACACACACACTCACACACACACAAGTGCAGAAACAATCTGACAATCTGAAGAATGATTTTGTTTAAAACTCATCCCCTGAAAAGATAAAATATCTTACCTTCCACAGAGTTGATCTGGGTCCCAGACAGGATGACGTTACTCAACCGATATTTACGAAAATTTAGGAGCACACAATCTGTGTCATAACGGCATAATGACTGTGTCCAGCGCTGAGGACCAATACAAAACAATCCACACAACCGCCTTGTCATCACATTAACACTAAAATTATCGTAAATAATCGTCTCAAACTCTCAATCGGTCCCTGCAAATACATAAAAAGTCTACACTCTTAACTCATACAGTGCCATCCGGCCACAAGGGGTGCTAGAGTGCCAGAAATTTCTCCATAGACCTTCTTTATAGCTTTCGTCGACCCTCTCCCAACTGGCTTGTGTTTTCACTCCAGTCAATGCTATGGGTGTCGAGAGGAGGAAGCTAGCTGACACGTAGCCAAAATGCTAACCCATTTAGAAGCCCGATCTAAAGCTATTTCAGCCGCAAAAAACTTTCTCTTTGGGTCTGGGGACACAATCCGGAGAAAATCCTGTCTAAAGATGTGATTTATTATTGGAGTGGGCGGCGCGAATACGGCCCGTGGATGGCCGAGTCTAAGTCCCGGCCAAGGATGGACGTCTAGACCGGGGCTTTGTTGAGGCCTCCGATAAAATAATTCATTTTATTAAATATCCCGGACATGTTCGGGATAGGCACCCTGGAATACGTTGCGCCGCCTACAATGAACATTCGGTGAACATTGGGGGGGGGGGTCTAAACTTTATTTTAAACCATTTTCAATGGAATAAATCGTCGGAGCATCTAGCGTCTCTCGTTGGTGAGCGCTGGGCGAGCCGGGACCACCCACGTTGCTCCAAGCAGCTCGGGGTAAGTAAAATAGCAAATAAAAAATTGTTTTTGATCCCGAATATCCCGAACATGTTCGGGATAGGCACTTAAAGGGTTAAGATAAGACCTCAATGTGGGAACCTTGTATGTCCAAACTGTTAAAAAACAAAAACAATGGATCCAATGGATCAAGTGTAATTATAATTTAGTCACAACAAGATCGACAGACACTCTTAAACATGTTCAAGCTGTTCTCCCCATTTTGATCATATAGGTGAACACTTAAAAAACGTATAGATCAAAAGTAGTAAGCTCACAACTCGTTGCATGGTGACCTTTAAGATCAGCTATTTCTGCACGACACCGTCATGCGACAAAGAATAACACACGCCTAAATGAAGCACACACTGATGGATAAAAACAAACAAAACAAACGCACGAAATATGGAACAACAAGGTTTCCCAACAGCGATGATCGGTACTATTATGTGAACAATAACTTATTGAGACTGGTCCTGTTATTGTCCATGAATGGATCAAAGCCCTCCACGGGCACACCGCTGCAATCGAAATGTCAAGAACATTTTCCAAATAACATCCAGTTCATAATAACAATAATAATAATAATTGTGATGTAAATGAATGGATTAAACCAAATCACATCGTCATGCGTCTTCTGCATAACCGGTTTGGTTCCAGGCCCCAAATGATGTGTAATAATTCACCCGACTGGGATGTTTTTTTTTTTACCAGGCTAATGAACATGATCCTTCTATTCACACCAAAACACCATAACGTTCATCATCAATGTGTGGTCGCTCAAATAATTATAATTATTGTTATCATTAGTTCTAGTTATGATGCTTGATGTGAATGGCCCTCCATAATGTAGGTCAGTGGTTCTCAACCTGCGGGGCAGTCCCCCACTTCAAATATTATTTTGGGCGGTCCCCACTTCAAATATGATTTATTTTGGGGGGTCCCCACTTCAAATATGATTTATTTTGGGCGGGGCCACACTGCCTGAAAAGGTCGAGAAGCACTGCTGTCGGTCATGATACAGCAAGAGAAGTATCATTCACCATTTATTCAGCGTTCATCACATTATGGCCTGAAACTGTTTAACACTGAATCGCTGTAACAGCACTATAATTTAGGGTGCGTTGGGATATGCGCACCTTTAGTTCACAGGGCAGAGTGCACCGAGTGTGGCTTATTTACGAACGACCAGTTAAAACACTCACTCAACACTGGCAAACCCCTACTCCTGAGTAGGGTCGGTCAGTGCGGCACACTCAGCACACCCGGGGCGCAGCACATTCGATACTCGAACGACAACGCAAGGAGTGCACCGAATAAAGGAACGACAAAAGGGCACACCAAGTGCGCTCAGTGCCTATATCCGAACGCACCCTTAATTATTTGATTTCAAAAACAAAAGACATGTGATATATTCATTTATATCATTGCGAGTTAAAGGTTTTTGTGTGAAGTATATCTAAAGAATACTGTAACACAAACACCAAAGATAAAAACAGACTAAAACAAAAGGTCTTAGTCACTAACTTATGATTCTATAGCTCAGTCTGATGTAAGTCTTTAAATAGAGAATCATCACAACGTCTGTTGGGTGGAAACCTCGTCTTGTCTAAAAACTGTTACTTTTCAGGATTCCAATGAAAAATTAAACAAAAGTAGCAGATCGACAGCTCGCAGATCTACTGCTTTTGAGTGACGCTGTAGTAAAAATATGGAGAGAAGAGGTTTCTGCCCAACAACAACGGATGATTATGAATTCCCTCCTAGTCCGACAGCACAGCAGGTATGGTGGCGGTATGGTTCCATCTGGCTGCGCTGGGGTTCCGTGGTGCTTTCTTCAGACTAACTCAGGTCTGTGGTAGCTTTGTGAAACGTTTTCCCCCACTGTCGATTGGTTCTTAAAAGCTGCAATCCATTTATTGTTTTAACGCGTGAATAAAAGATTACTACAAGCAATCTGTTAAGTTAATACAATATATAACCAACACAATGTACAGTAGCCTGCGCTCAAACTTGGAAGTCCATTACAGCTCAACAGTAGAAATGTGTTCGCTGGCGCTGTGGAGCCGGGTTCGAATCCCAGGTACAACGTGAGAGTTATGGATTGCAGCTTTTTTTAATAACATTTCTTTTATCTCCATATCCATCTACCTAGCTACATACTCACCTATATAACGGTCTAAATACGGCTCAGTGACTGGCATAATTATGTCTGTAGCCACCCTGAGCTGCTCTTATACTCTATTAGATTAACTCTGTTAAAGGTGTTCCCTCTAGAAACCTCTCTATCAATAAAGAATGTTCATTATGTCATAATGTTAGTAAATGTCACTGTGTTCTCTGTAACATAAGACAGTTATGTGTTCTCTAGTCTATAATCTTGTTAAGACTGTTCTCTATAATGTAGTGTGTTCTCTATATTATAGCTATTTCCACTGTATACATTTTTTTAACGTTCAAATTATTAAATAACAGTGATTTCTTTATAAGTTATGATGTCATCTGCCCTGTGCCATAAACTGTTTTTAAAAACATAATTATATAGTTAATTATTAGCATTACAACTAGCTGTTTACTAACTGGTGTATTTACTGCCACGTGTCTGTGAGTGGCACTATGCCTAGATATAAAAACCTAGATACCTCATTCGCCGCTACAGTTCATTGGAGCAACCTGTAAAAAAGGTAAGGCGGAAGTGCGGAAGGCACGCTGCCACTCAAAGTGACTACTGGCCAATCACAGCGCGTCTTTTCCGGGACTTTAAATTCAATTCAAAAGGAACTTTATTGGCATGAGGAAACAAATGTTTACATTGCCAAATGAGTGCCTCTAATTGGCCTATACCGAACGGCCCCTTCTGTGACGCACGCGGAAGCGTGCTTCAGAATTCCGGAAGCTTGCCTTAAAAATTGCCTTCCCTTTTTTACAGACGCCCCAGAGCTGGAGGAGGTAGGGATGGGACGATCAGAAACTTTCATGTCACGATTATTGAGACCAAAGAAATTGTGATTTACGATATTACTCGCGATAATGAAAATATCCCCAAGATCCATTATACTGGGGCGGAACATTTGCCAAAAAATAGCAGATCTACAAGCTCACAATGTGTTTTGTAGATCGGCTATTTCAGACTGCATCAAGTCATTTCCAGGTCCCTTTTACCAATTATAGAGGGTTTAAAATGATATGCAGCTCAGCAAATGCAGCTCAGCAAATAAAAAGGTGAATTGATCCCAGTGCATGACGGACGATAATTTCACGACAAATTCTAATCTCCACAATACGATTATTGTGAGAGTTTTTTTAAGCACGATAAACAATAATGGCGATTATCGTCCCATCCCTAGGAGGAGGCGTCTACCTTTTCATGTCTACGGCCGGCGCCATCTATGGTGTTTGTGCGTTTACTACCTTGGCCGGGGCGTCGGAGGGGGAGTCGTCGCGGGCACGTTGCTCAGGACTGCCGCCTCGGTCGCGTTTCTTCTTGGGCGGCGGTGGCGGCGAGTCGTCGTCTTCCGGCTCCTTGGCGGCGGGAGGCCGGGCGGAGCGGCGCGGCCGGTCGGACGGCGTCAGGCCCAGGATCAACGCCACCTTGTCGATCTCCGAGCGCTTCTTCTCCGCCGCCTCGTGCTCCTTCCTCAGCTCAGAGATCTGAGTCATCACCTCCTCCTGCAAGACGGCAGGGGCGTCAATATTGGACGAATGCGTCCGTGGACAATTTTAGATTTTCTTTTTTACACACCATTATAAATGCTCTTATTTTGATCACAAGACCCCATTACTGAATGTCAAGTCTAACAAAGGTTCCTTGTGAAACGGCATGAAACTTTGTATCATAAACAATTAGCACAATATTTAAAATTGCAGATTGATAAAGTCAGCCATACCAGCCATGACAAAAAAAGGAGTAATTTAGTATTTTAAAACAAAAATTATAAAATAACGAAAGTTAAGTAAATGTAGTGGATGTAGCCTTGTAGTCAACATTCATGTTGACTACAAGGCTCTTCATCCATATTACTGTTATTTTAACTTCTACATTTATTTTGGAAAAGATACTTAATTTAATGTAGAGAATGCTTTTTTGTTTTGTTTTTGTTACATGATTCTACTGAACCTCTAGGATTAATTGTGAGGTTTTAACTCAGGGTTAAAAGTAAAACATGCCTACCTGCAGACGGCTGATCTCTGATAACAGAGGGTCTTTATGACCATCCTTCTCTCTGCGCTTCTTTCTGAGCAGCTCACCTACCACACATACACACACACACACACACAGTCACACACAGCCAAAGTGCAAAAAATGTGACCAGTAATAGTAACCTGGACATAGTCTCGCCAGCCAGATTGTTGCCGCCTACGACTTCCAAATGCTTCTGTCATACAGTCTGGAGCAAAGAAAACTCTGAATATGATCAGAGGATAATTGCTTCCGTTTCGTCTTTCCAGTCGCACAAATTTGTCCTAATATAAATCAAAATAATCAGATGACAGCTTCTAGTCATGGCTTTGAGGAGGTGTAGTTCCAGACTAACCTGAAGGTTATTTGCATTCATAGTTACAACTGTAGGTCCTTTTGGTTGCATTGTCACCGATTCTTATGAGTGTAGAAATACATTTTATACGTTCATTTCTAGAGTTCGGACTGTTTGAAACGGAACAATGCAGCAGTGTTTCTGTCAAATGTAATGACGTTCAGAGATGGTATCTCTAGTCTACATCATCGTACAGCTGTGGAGAAGACAGAGAGAGGGCTGGAGATGCCCCCGGGCAAGGCATGGGTTGCTGGTTCACCTTGTTGTTTCCGGAGTCTCTCCAGCTCCTTCATCAGATACTCTTTCTTTTTCATACGAATGTCTCTCTCCGTCCGCAGCTTCTCCCTCTCCTCTAGAACCTACACACATAAAACAATAAGAGAATAACCATAAGAGTTATCATACCGCCGTTAATTAATGCCCTACTTGATCATACAACAGCATCACACAAAAGCATCAAAAGTAGCAGATTCACAAGCTCGAAATGCAGCGCAATGCTTAATTTTTATATGCTGCTTTTTTGCCATTTTTGAATTTGAATCCTGAAAAGTAATAGTTTTGGACATATGAGGTTTCCACCCGACAGAGACGATATTATATCATATCATAACATCACGTTAATCACTAATGCTAATAATGTTTTAATTTGCAAAAATGATAAGACATATCACGTTGTGTTCGTGTCGAGCATTATGGTGTGTTTTGTCCAAACCTTTTGTTTTTGACTCTGGTTGTTCTGCTCATCAGAGACGCTGGAATCTCGACTTGTTCTGCTCTCCCTCTTGTCCTGAACAGAACTCTGCAAACCTGATGGAAACATTACACGTTTTAATACCGATGGGATAAGGGTTCGACACTTAACCTCCCCCCGGTTTACTGGTCTAAGGCTACTTAGTCTTCCCCCGATTTGCAAGTGCTCCCGTCATACAGTCTGGGGCAACGGAAGTCTTATGATGAGTATGGGATAAAGCGGATGTGACGCACCCGCTCCCTTGGCGCAGTAGCGATAACAAGTCTTACTGAAAGCGTTATGTCTTCTTTCAATTTTTTGGGGAGTTATTTCGTCTTTCTCTGGTGTTGTTGGGAGTTACTTCCATAATGTTTGCAAATGTTTTCTGAAACCATACACGCATAACAAGAATATGCCGCTCGAATGACTGTCTGTAATAGTGTGCTTCTGTTATGTTTCCAATGGGACTACAGTTCCGTGCAGCAGACTACTTCCGATACTTGCCGTTCGGGAGGTATAGTTCCAGACTATATATCATTCGGAAATATGCGTATTTGGTTGTACACACGGAGACGCGAAGGCTGCGTCTTCAGATGTATTCACTCTGGGAGACGGTTTCAAAGATTTGAGTATTCGGAAACCCAAAACGCCGGCTCCGTGTGACGGAAAGGTCTAAAAAAGTAAAACCCTTTGCGTATATTCGTACAGTATGGACAGCACTTTAGGGTCAGTCTAGACTGGTTTTACTGCTCTTACCCGGGTCAGCCTTGACTGGTTTCATGTAGGCCTGCTTGTAGGGGTCCGGGGGACTTCCGTAGTCGTCGTGGGTGCTCTGCTGGGGGGGCGGGACCATGCCAGGGGGAGGGTACATGGGCGGCCACTGCTGGGGCATGTAGGGCATGTAGTAGCCCGGCGGGGGGTAGTTGGGAGGCACCATGCCGGGGGGAGGGGTCTGGCCGTAAGGGGACATGGCGGCGGGGTGGTGGGGGATGGGCTGGGGGTGCTGGGCCGCGGGAGGAGGAGGAGCAGCGGCAGGCTTCACCTCCTTGACGCTGCGGGGCACCGAGGAGGTGGAGGAGGGAGGAGAGTGGTTGTGGCGCGTCTTGCTGCGGTCCTCGTCGCTGCTCCAGCTCCGCCCCCTGCTGCTGCTCCGGCTGCTGTCTGAGCTGCGACTGTCACTGAAACAAATTAATATTTGAAACATTAGGAATACATATTATAGTGAATACGATATTACCGTCAAAATAACAATAACCAACTAATAAAAAAATAGATTGTGATATTCGATTGGTCCTAGCACACACTCTAAGCAGATTAATAGCCGATCTACAAGCTCGTAGATTTTACAAATACTCATGGAAATAGTACACCACTCTTTTTTTTTAAGAATTCATTACATGAATTACTTTTTTTGTAATGGATTTTTGCCTTTATTGATATTACAGTATTGGAAGAGAGGGGAATGACACACAGCAAAGAGACACAGTCTTATGATGTTTACTCAACTAAAACTAGACTAAAAGTAAAACAGAAGACTAAAATATGACTAAAACTAAATATTCAAAAGACTGACTAAAACTAAATCAAAGCATGCTGTCAAAATGAACTCTGGTACCATGACAGAACAAAACTAACAAACCTCCTCCTCCGTCTCTTGCGGTGCCTCCCTCCACGCTCGCTGCCGTCAGAGCTCCTCCCTGACGAGTCCCGCCGCTCGCTCCTCCTGTCGGGGCGGCGGGTGGGGGTCTTGGGCGGGGGCTTGTTGCCCTGGAGACGCTCCTTGGTCCTGGGAGGGGGTAGGGGCGCACATTTTACCATTAAACCAGTAAGACTCCCTAATCGGGAGATAAGCGACCATCAGGTCACATATACAAACTTTAGAAGGCAGCTGGTACAATGTCTGTCTACAGTCCGTAACATGAGAGTAAATATCGCTGAGGATATTGATATTGTCCAAAACCTTTACTTTTCAGGGAAAGAGACGAATATTTTCAGAGAAGCATTTTCAAAATGCGTCTCGCGACGCATTGTGAACTTGTAGAGCTGCTATTTTCACTATTGCTTCCCGACGCTCTTGTATGATGAAGTGAGGCCTTAACCCTTAAGTTCTGTTCAGATTCACTACACCTTCGTTCTGTTCGGGTCATTTTGACCCGGGGGATATTTGGTTTTAAAAAAACAACACTAATATAAATTTTAACTTAACAAATCATCATGATACATTGACTTTGACTCAATACCAAACAATTCATATGATATATATGGTAAATGTTTGCATTTCTGCTTTGCTATATCACATTAAACACTGAAAGAGCTAGGCGTTTTTACTGATTTAGCTGAAATTCATGTAAAAAAAACTACTTTATTTAATACTGGGCAATACAATATTGCTCATGCTTATAGGAAACAATGAAAAAAATCAGACAATGTTTTTATGAACTTTTTTTTTTTTTCCAACATGCCCATTAATTGAATACTTGTGGTTCAAGAACAGGACATCATTCTTACATATAGAGCTGAACACACATGTGAACACACATGAACGTCACATATGAATATACACTTGAACGTATACACTAGGACAGAGGTTTTCAAACACCTTGGTCTCAGGGCACCCCTGTAAACAACATTTTCATCCACAGCACCCCTGAATTACAGTGTTACTTTACAGCACCTTATGTTGAATAATGTAAAATTTCCCCTAAGATACAGTACAGTCACAAGGAAAACTTCAGATAAGTGAGGGGTGAGGGTGAGGGTTGAGGGGTGAGGAGGAGAGGGGGTGAAGGGTGTGTGTGTGTGTGTGTGGGGGGGGGGGGGGGGGAGGAGATGAATTTTTGTCTGTGTTAGTATACATGCTTTCTTTTATTTCTGTGCATCTGGGGTGGCGGGGGGGGGAGTGGGGTTGGGTTGGGGGGTTTGGAGGGGAGGAGGAGGTAAGGGTGAGGTGAGGGGGGTTGGAGGGGGGAGGGGTGGAAGGGGTTAGGGGGTGATTGTGTATCTGTGTTTGTACATGATTCCTTGTATTTCTGTGCATCAGGGGAGGGGGGGGGGGGTTAGGTGTGAGGGGGGGAAGTGAGGGTGGGGGGGGGGGGGGTTCGGAATGGGGCTTTGGAAGGGGGGGGTTAGAAGTGGGGGTGACTGTGTGTCTGTGTTTTGGCATAATACTGTGTATTTCTGTGCATCTGTGCTTCCCGGGTCAAAATGACCCGAACAGCACTTACGGTTCAAAAAATATGAGGGGGGTGTAGCATGGGTGTAGTGCAAAAATATTTTTTTTACATGTTCATCTCAGAAGAATCTTTAAGGCCAGTGAGTTTCAGGTGGAAAAAATGTAAACTTCTACATTTTTTTTCCAAATGAAAATGTAAAACGGGTCAAAATGACCCGAACAGAACTTAAGGGTTAAATGACTGAATTTGAAAATGAATTAATTTGGTTCATGCCTGATAGCAACGATAAACTAAAATTATTTTTTTATAATTTCCTTCGGTACGGTATTTTAATGACGTCAAGTGTGCACACACAACACACCACTGGACATACAGCTAGCCAAAATAAACATTATATTGTGGATTGCACATTATATTCTTTAATCAAAAATGTTTTGTGCCATTTGAGATGCAGGCATGGTAGTTTTTACATGACAAATAGGAAGTCAAATAAGAAGATGTAGGAAAACAATTCTTATAAATCATGATTATATATTTACAAGAAGGACATTGGAATGTTCCAATTGTCATTATGAACTAGCTAACGCCCAAGAGGGCGATAGCAAGAGGGCAAAAGAGACCCGTACTTCCCGTTTCTGCGTGACATAGGTGGATACCTTTTTAGGAAGCGGAAGCATGTTTGGAGTCTATTCATTTACAAAGAGAGAGAGCTAACGTGAACAGCTTCTGAGCTATTATTTTGCTCCATGGTCACTGAACTAAATATTGGACCTGATCTTCACCAGTCACATAATATTACCAAAATTGTCATACTAAAGTGGCTTTTTTCAGCTACACAAAAAAGGAGAAAATCAACTTTATTATCGCCCTTTAGCTGTCCCAGTAACACACTCGTGCGGGACTCTAGCACAAGTAAACACACTCTTGCCGGATCTATAGCACCAGTAAATAGGACGTTCGCAAGATTTGCCATCAGAGCCGGTGCCCACTTAGGAGGCTATTTGTAGGCTTTGTGTACAATGCCGCACTCTAGTGGATCCAATGAGGTTGCGCTATCTTCATTATTAAAAGTCTTTGCTAACGCCCTCCAACCTACCTGGCGGCCATCTTGCTGATGTCGGCCACGCCCAGGTCCAGGCCGATGGTCTTCAGGAGGTCCTGGAGCTTCTCGTACTCCTCCACCGCCTGGCGGTCGCTCTCCTCCAGGGGCTCCACGGCGGGGGGGTAGGACGAGGCCGGGGGGTTGTTGGACACCTTGAAGGAGAATTCCAGACCAGTTTAATTACCTCAACTCATTTACTGCCGTCTGACAGGTTTCACAAGTTATTAGTGTGGTTGCCCCTGAAGGTCTACCCCTACCACAGTTTTGGTGCCACGCACTTGGGCCATATGTCAAATCGACCAGCTTCATCGGGACACGCAGAGGTGATGTTATGATATCAGAGAATGAGTGGTTGAGTTTCACCGCAGCTCCGACTGTGAGCGGTGGGGTACAACGCTAAATCGCATAATTGTATCGCTCCGGAGAAAGCAAAAGTAGATATTTGTCGTCCACAATGACATCACACTGTCCACAGTGTTTGTGTCCCAAATGAGCTGTAGGGGACTACGGTGGCTCAAAGGGGACTTTGGATGAGAAAATAATTTAAAACAATTAGCCAGTAGCTATGCCCCTCCCAAAAAGCTTTTGTCCAATGCTAGCTTAGAATAACTTCCTGCTTGCCAAGGTTTGCCTTGGCAACAGCCTTGGCAAGCTGCCGGTTGCTAAGCTAGCATTGGACAAAAGCTTTTAGGGGAGGGGCATAGCTACTGGCTAATTTAGGAAACGAAAAAGGACATTTACTCATCATGACAGTTTTAAGGCCAAACAACTGACATTGGTGTGACTGTCATGGCCTTAAAACTGTTTTGTTGCAAGGAGTTGCGACTAGTTGCACTGGTGCGGTCTGGCCTGATTGGGGAAAGAGTGCATTAAGAGGACATTGTACCTGAACTGTGATGTTTTGGTCTGGAGTCAGACTGGGTCTGCTGCTGCTCTGGTACGTTACCTCTGGACCACTGGACTGCACCTGAAGACAGTGTTCATTTAGTCATAATCTTCTGGATACATTTCCATTTAGTTTAACTGTTTTAGTTGTGTATTAGACATCTGAAAAGTTTTAGATTAGTCAACAAAATATCATGTGATTTCATTTGACTAAATCTAGTTTAGTCTGGTCCATTTGGCAGTATGCAATGTGTATATGTATACTGTCAGAGTATACAACTCTGACAGTATACACATTAAACCAAATGGACCCTTACAGGTCTATTTGGTTTCATTTATAAACTGTCAGAGTTAAGGGGAGATCTTGGCATTTTAAAGTTTGAGAACTACTGATTTAGACCAACATTTAAATGTATTCTGCAATGAATCTCTGTATTAACAATTCAACAGGATTTTTTTTTAAAGGCTCTCCCTCATTGTATCACGACATATACGATATCTCTGAAAAGGCATATTGTGGAGACACTGTATGTTCTCAACGATATTTATCACCATATCGCCCACCCCTAGTTTACATGTTGTTGTTGTTGTTGTTGTGGTGATTGTAGAGTGTACAGGTCTAACACTAACCTGTGTCATGTATACATGTTGTTGTTGTGGTGGTTGTGGAGCCAGGGTTCCCACACATTTTTACCAATTGATTTCGAAAACTTTTCCAAAACTTTTCCAGAATATTTAACCCAATTTCCAGGACTATATAACAATAATTCAGCTCAATAACAAGTCGCTTACTCCTATGCGCAATGCCCAAAGACAGGTATTGTATGCCAGTGGTTCTCAACCTTTTCAGGCTGTGACCCCCGAAATAATCATATTTTAACTGGGGACCCGGCACCCTGACGAGCACTAAGAGTTGAGGAATTTTGTATAACACGGTTCTATTGTGAAAATAGCAGATCTACACGCTCACGACGCCTCGCGTTGCGAGGCGTTGTGAGCATGTAGATCGGCTATTTTCACAATTTCTGCCTCTAATATTTGACAATTTGGCCCATGTTTAATTTGTCATTTCAGAGGTATTAACAAAATCAATAACCAAAGACAATGCATAGCTATTTTTTCCAGGACCTTCCAGGACCCTTGATAAATTCCAAAACTTTTCCAGTACTGGAAAAATTATTTTTCTAATTTCAAAATATTTCCAGGAATGTCATGACCATGGGAGCCCTGTAACACTAACCTGTGTCATGTATACATGCTGTTGTTGGGGTGGTTGAGGAGGGTACAGGTCTAACACTAACCTGTGTCATGTATACATGCTGTTGTTGGGGTGGTTGAGGAGGGTACAGGTCTAACACTAACCTGTGTCATGTATACATGCTGTTGTTGGGGTGGTTGAGGAGGGTACAGGTCTAACACTAACCTGTGTCATGTATACATGCTGTTGTTGTGGTGGTTAAGGAGGGTACAGGTCTAACACTAACCTGTGTCATGTATACATGTTGTTGCTGGGGTGGTTGAGGAGGGTACAGGTCTAACACTAACCTGTGTCATGTATACATGTTGTTGCTGGGGTGGTTGAGGAGGGTACAGGTCTAACACTAACCTGTGTGATGTATACATGTTGTTGTTGGGGTGGTTGAGGAGGGTACAGGTCTAACACTAACCTGTGTGATGTATACATGTTGTTGTTGGGGTGGTTGAGGAGGGTACAGGTCTAACACTAACCTGTGTCATGTATACATGCTGTTGTTGTGGTGGTTAAGGAGGGTACAGGTCTAACACTAACCTGTGTCATGTATACATGCTGTTGCTGGGGTGGTTGAGGAGGGTACAGGTCTAACACTAACCTGTGTCATGTATACATGTTGTTGTTGGGGTGGTTGAGGAGGGTACAGGTCTAACACTAACCTGTGTCATGTATACATGCTGTTGTTGTGGTGGTTAAGGAGGGTACAGGTCTAACACTAACCTGTGTCATGTATACATGTTGTTGCTGGGGTGGTTGAGGAGGGTACAGGTCTAACACTAACCTGTGTCATGTATACATGTTGTTGCTGGGGTGGTTGAGGAGGGTACAGGTCTAACACTAACCTGTGTGATGTATACATGTTGTTGTTGGGGTGGTTGAGGAGGGTACAGGTCTAACACTAACCTGTGTCATGTATACATGCTGTTGTTGGGGTGGTTGAGGAGGGTACAGGTCTAACACTAACCTGTGTCATGTATACATGCTGTTGTTGGGGTGGTTGAGGAGGGTACAGGTCTAACACTAACCTGTGTCATGTATACATGCTGTTGTTGTGGTGGTTGAGGAGGGTACAGGTCTAACACTAACCTGTGTCATGTATACATGCTGTTGTTGGGGTGGTTGAGAGGGGTACAGGTCTCCGTACAGAGAGTCCTCGGTGACGTCAGCGTACAGGTCAGAGTAGCCCGGGTGGTGGTGGGAGGAGGAGCTGCCGCCAGCAGGAGCTCTGGGCTCCTCGCTGCTGTCTCCGTACAGGAACTTCTCCTCGTCGTCGATGTCGTCCTTGGGCCTGTCACGGTTAGTAAGGAATCGCCTGATCGCAATAGTTCGGGTTAATCACAATTGTGTGCATCGTTATTAGTATTTTCATTAAATCTTTCCTTATATAATAATTAAGTGTACCATTAAAGGTTAGGTAGGTTAAGTGATGTATGACATTGATTTACGGTGAAACTATGTCATATTTTTATTTCATTATATTCATTTTTATTTCATTATATTCGGCTAACAATGCTAATAATTTTGGAGACAGAATGCGGCCTATGACAAAAACGAAAAGAAATATCCTCAAATTCAAGGCTTCATGAGGAGTGTAATTTATAGAAAGAGTGTACAAATGGGTCCATTTGAACACTATCAGTCTAGTGCCTTAATGCATATCAAACTGGTCATCCTTGACATTAACACATGTGAGAACCGCTGCACTAAAACGTCCCGTTGGTTTTTGACTCCCTCTCCGTACCTCTCGTCCTGCTTGGCTCCTCCCCCCAGCAGCTCCAGCAGGCCGGCCATCTCCGATTGGTCGAGGCCGGCGCGCTGGGCCATGTGGGGGTGCTCTCTGAGCTGGGCCAGCATGGAGGCCAGGGAGTCGGGCTCCATGCCCTTCACGGCCCCCAGGAGGCGCTCCGCCACGCGGGACATGCTGGACGTGTCCAGTCCTCTGGGAGAGTCCATGCTCTGGGACAGGAAACAGGAAGGAGAACGTCTTAACTTTTTTTTTTTTTCATAAATGAACGCGACCACGGTTTTCCACGGTGAACCTAAGCGCAGCGGTGGGGGCCGATGGGCAAGGAGGGTCTCGAGCTTATAAGAAACAACTAAAATAAGACCTTAAAACCTGGCAAAAACAGTTGCGTGCATTAGCGCAAGATGACGATAAAGGAAATCATTAAATGGAAAACTTTCAATTAACTTCTGAAAAGCCTACTAAGCCTTAAAACCTGGCGAAAACACTTGCGTGCATTAGCGCAAGATTAGATGAGGATAAAGGAAATCATTAAATGGAAAACATTAAATTAACTTCTGAAAATGCTTCTAATCTAAGCCTACACTAACCTACTATAACACTAGTAGAACCGCGATCTTGCCACACGTGACTAATTGTGGTTGTAAACAATAACACAGACAATATAAATCCTTATTAGTCTAGTAGTGGGAGGAAGAGGTTATCATCATGGCCCCAAATAACTTTTAAATATCTTGCAATAGGCACGAGTCTCTTACGAAATCGGCAAGAGTTCCTCTCAATACATAAAAGCTATGTCCATCCTCTCCATCATCGGCAATAACGCCCCCACCTTTGCACTCAGGTTCACTGGGAAAACCGCGGTCGTTAAATGAAAATCCTGGCCTACTAGATCGTAGTACAGCGTCACACAAAAGCATCAAAAGTAGCAGATCCACAAGCCTCGAAACGCTATGAGAAGCGATGCGTTTTGAGCTTGTAGATCTGCTGCTTTTGCCATTTTTTAATTTGAATCCTGAAAAGTAACAGTTTGGGACATATGAGTATACGATGTATCGAGGCTTAACATTTCAGCCTTTAAAAAAGGTCCATTAACATTAATGCTACTGTACTTAACTTACCGACTGCCACGTGACGAGTTTGGCGAGTTATAAAGGCTGTCCAATGCGCCAGTGCCGAGTTTGACGAGTTAATTGTTTTATTGCCCAGTTTGTTGTACTTCCGGTTTAGGCCAGAAGCAGGAAACAGATTGTCCATTCACTCCAATGTTAAGCCATGGAAGAAACCCCCCTTTTCTCTGATTCATTTCTCTGTCAGTCTGCACCCTATCATGTTGTGCTAATTCGCTATCTAGCGTTGTGCACGATGGACACAGTGCAAGCACATTAAAAGGTAAGAAATTAATAAAATTAGCGTGGCAGGCAACTGGAAAAGACGATTTTTGATTCTAGCAGTCAGGGGCCTTTTCCACCGGCAAAGAACAGGTTTGGGCTCTTTCTCCCGCCTATGGGATGGCAACTTTCTTGGAACCTTGGTGTGTTCTTGCGAACCGACCGCAAACCAACTTTTACGGTTCGGAACCAACTTGGTTCTCGGTGGAAAAGCTTACCTCTGGTTCATCCCATAGGCAGGACAAAGAACCTGAACCGGTTCTTTGCTAGTGGAAAATGCCCCTCAGTGAGTTAAAGACATGTAGCTAAAAATATGTATTTTATTGTATTTAAAGACATGCCATTACTTATTTCATGTTCTGTGTACGGAGAGTATGTACGTACATTCAATTGAACATTGTCTGTCTGTAGATATGACAAGTACTCAAATAAATATATTAAAATAGACCAGTTCTCCCAGTAGTAGGGTACGTACCCCCCTGATGGGTGTGGATTCCTCAGAGTCCAGCCTCCTCTTCAGGATGGACTTGGTGGGCTGGGTGAGGGTCTCCTCCAGGGCCTTCCTCCTCCTGGCCATGTCCAGCTCCTTGAACTCGCGTTTCTTTACCTTCTTATCGTCGTCGCCGCCGCCACTGCTCTGGCTGCTGCTGGTGCTGCTGGTGCTCACGCTGCGGCTGCGCTCGCGACTTGGCTGAAAAGAGTCGAGTGTTTCATCAATTTACAATGTAGGCATTTAGCAGACGCTCCTAGAATTATTTAATGCTTTATCTATTGAGAAATAGCAGACATACAAGCTCACAGGGCGTCACCGAGTGCCGTGCTGCGAGCTTGTAGATCTGCTATTTTTGAAAAATCGTGAAAATTGTGTGCAAATCTTTGAATATATGTATTTTTAGAGCAAACGTTTGTAACTCAAATTTTGCTTCTGGGGGTCCCTGACTCCCTGGAACGAAATATTTTGAGATGGGGGTCCATGGCCAAATACATATCATTTTGGGGATCCTTGACATGAAAAAGTTGTGGCACCAATAACATAGAAACATAGAATATACATAGAATAGGGGTCAATATATTCAAAGACTTGCACACATTAATCCATTTTTCAAAAATCTCTGTGTTCAGGACTAATCCAGAGCGACCTACAATAAGCAAGGACAGCACAAGCTAATACATCAAATGCATAGAACTAGTCATCTAGGATCGTAGGTAAACCAAGAACCTAATATGGAGAAGGCATTTGCAGAATCAGCCTCAGGCCTCATCAACAGATTAATCAAAACAGCAGTAAGTAGTACCTTGCGCACTGCGCTCCGGCCTCTGCTATGACCTCTGCTGCGACTCCTAGACCTGGACCTGGACCTGGATCTAGTCTTGGATCTGCTGCGCGGCCGACTCTTGCTCCGGCCCCGGCTGCTGGCTCGGGTCCGGCTCTTGCTACGGCCTCGGCTCTTGGCTCGGGTCCGGTCCGGGCTGGGGGTTCGAACCCGGCTGCGAGCGCGACTGTGAGCCCTGGAGCGGTCCGGGCTGGGGCTGCGGGTTCGGCTCCGGGGGCGACTCTTGCTCCGCCCGCGGCTCTTGGCCCTGCTTCGCTCCTGGCTGCGGCTCCTGCCCCTGCTCCGCCCCCTTTCCCTGTTCCTGCTTGGACTCCGCCTCCTGGTGCCACGGTCATGGCTGGACCTCGGTGGAGAATCTCTGTAAAGATAATAAATATGTACATGATGTTGTTAAAACTTATTTACTGCCAAGAAAAAAACTGCGATTTCGCGGTTGCCTGCCGCGATAAAATATACATTTCTTCCCTTTTTATGTGATTGCCGCTTTTTGCGCGTGCACGAGGCACGTGCACAATCGCTAAATCCACATGTACGATGCCATACAGAGACGGTCACTGAAAGACTCCCTGGCGCGACCAAAGATTAGCATGCTATAAGCAGACAAGCTAGCAAGAAATGCTGCAGGCCATGTGACAGGATCTGCAGGCTTTTCCGGTCCTGTTTTTAGCATTTGGAAACATTTTTGTTTTTGCGATTTTAATTAATAACTTGGGAAACTCAGGCCTGGCACTCAGAGCAGGGTCCTGCAACGGCGAGGACCCGCATTTCACGGGCTTAAACGGGCAGAAAATATACTTTTATAAGTTTGCGAGTACAGCACGGGGATGGGCGGTACGGGACTAGACAGGGGCCGGTGACATTTTGTTGTGAAAATCAGAGAACACTATTTCTGCCCAAACGTCACCTCACAGTAGCGCACACAGTAAACAGCAGCCTGCTGCTGGCAGGACACACACAACCACACCATGCATATAAACAAAGTAACACAGATGTTCTTCACTGCTGCATGAATTGCATTAGCCCATGTTCTCATCATAGCAAGGGTGGTTTAAAAGGCTATCTAAAAGAACTAAGAGTGGCAGCCGACCTGGCGTTTATGTAAATATATTGCGTCGCAAACACTGAATGCGACACACCCGTGGACGCGGTCAGGGAGGTAGAGCGAGGCAGACCAAACCTCCACATTTGATACACTAGCCAGCCTGAGCACTCCCGCAACGTTCTCCGCTTCTAGTCTCTCAAGAACAGACTCCATGCCAACGCAAACATTTGTCATCATTATTAGGGCTTTGATGCCAGTTCTAAACATGATGGGTGCAGCTGCATAAGTTGTTTTGCTTAAAGTAATGCTGCTTAGCGCAAAACAAAAAAAGAAAAGTGAAGAAAATCGATCGATGCTTCGATTTTTGGTCTCGATCCGTCGATTCGCAAATAATGCGTTGATTAACATCCCTAGCAGTCATATGAACTGAAATATCGAAGAACAGAGACATATGATGTCAATACAAAGTGGAGTATGTACTGGACAATGCTATGATGTTAATATGAACTGGAATATGTAATAGAGACGGATATGATGTCAGTATGAACTGGAATATGTACAGGACAGTGTTATGATGATAATATGAACTGTACTGAAGACTAAACATACTCTGAGAAGACGTGTATTAAGAGGTCTGGGAAGAGAGTGCGATTTGGCAACACTACCCCGGTATAAACGGACACATTTGTCAAAACTGTGTCACTCACATAACTCCGTATCGATACAGCAGCTGCAGCCTCTATCGATTCACCCATCGTCGGGAGTATGAATTAATCGAACCCACTCCTAGTGTATACGTAGCCCTAGTGTGTACGTGGCCTTGCGGTGCATTTTAGCAGCGGGCGATGGTCGTCTGTATTTTTCAGAAGTGCGTCATTTGTCTATGGGACCAGGCAACTACTGGCGATAGCAGGTGATGGGGCGAAAAGGGGGCAGAAGAGCGTCGTCCAAAAACATGAAAATATTTTATCTTTAGGCGGCGATAGCCAATCAAATTCAGATGTGGCACGACTAGAAGGACTGGTGTGTGTGTGTGTGTGTGTGTGTGTGTGTGTGTGTGTGTGTGTGTGTCTCCTACGGTTACCTGTTCTGTAGGTGGCGAGGGGGGGCGGGGCCAGACGGCCCTGTCAACTCATTGCCAACGGTGATGACAAGGTTATGATCTAGTGGCATCCCTCCTCCCCGCGGAGAGGGAGATCTCTGAAAAGAAAAAACAAAAACACACATGGAATAAAGCAGTGGTTCTCAACCTTTTCAGGCCGCGAACCCCAAAATAAACATATTTTAACTTGGGACCCCCCCCAACACCCTACGAGCACTAAGAGTTGAGGCATTACATTTTACATAGCACGGTTCTATTGTGAAAAAAGCAGATCTATAGTTTACCATCAGAACCGTCACAGCTTGACCGTATCCGACCGGACGGGTAACACCTGACACTGTGGTTCCCCTGACACATCACTATGATGTGTCAGGGGATATCACTATGATATCACAGGTGACATCATAGTGATGTCAGATACTCAGAGCAGGGATCTCCATATATGGGCATAAACAGGTGGCATCACAGTGATGTCAGATACTCAGAGTAGGGATCTCCATATATGGGCATAAACAGGTGACATCACAGTGTTGTCAGATACTCAGAGTAGGGATCTCCATATATGGGCATAAAAGGGATTCTGTTAGGGATCCCCATAAGGGCTGTGGGCATAAAAAGGATTGTATCCCAGATGATGCCCTGTTAAGAAAACCACACTAACAGAATCCATATATGGCCAAGACAGATGGCCAATTAAGACAGATGGCGTGACCTCGCTTTTCGTCTTAATGGTATAAATAATATGTTCAATCAATCAAACTTGTTTAATTAAACCGTTACAATAGTTATTCAGTCTAATAAGAGTAAATTCATGTTATTTGTTTCCATTATTATTTTGACAATTAAGAACATCACAATAACACAGACTGTGACAGACTGTCACAGATACCAGATGCATTGCTTGAGTGTTCCATCTAGCATTAAGTGCTCATTTGAGTATCTTCTAAACAACATAAACAGAATAAAACTACCTAAAAATCTATCTAAAAAAAACTAAATGTAAAATCAACCAGAATCATAACAATACATCAACTAATAGAACACCACAGCAGGCAGGCAACTATAGCTGTGTGATAACAGTAGTTATGTGATAGCAGTATTTAACGATATAAGCAGCCGTGTTGTTGTTTTTGTTGTTAGAGTCATACCTCTCTAACTTTGGGTCCAGAGGAGGGCCAGTAGTCGGGCGGCGGGCCGCGGTCTCCCCCGGCCCCGGGGGAAGGGTACCTACGGCGGGGTGGCGGGGAGCGGCGGCCCGGGGAGCGGCCTCCTCCTCCTCCTCCTCCGTAGTGGTGGTAGTGAGGAGGAGGCCTGGAGCGGCCGCCACCGCCGCGCTCGTCCCGATAGGAGGGAGCAGGGTTGTAGGGCCCGGGCCTCCCTCCACCTCCTCCTTCATACGGCCCGGGAGGACCGCGGCCTCCTCCTCCTTCATACGGAGGAGCCGAGTTATAGCCTCCTCTCGGCGGAGGCCGTCCACGGTACATCACGCTGTTCTGCTCTGTCTGCCTTCTGCTTCTTTTATCCTGTAGTGCAGCGACACGACGCAAAGCTACGTGTTTAAAATTTAAATTAAATTCGTTCACACCGCTGTCTTATCTGTGGAAATAATAAACAACAACAACACGCGCATAAACCCCATGGAGAGGCAGCGTTTCTTCTCTAAATGAAAGTAGGCTTCTTCTTCATCATGGCGGCGCTTGGCGCTCGAGCGTCAAGTTAAGCCACCGTAGCAATGACACGCACTTCCGGTTGTGCTTTTCAAAATAAAACACTGTGTTACGTAGTTATGAAAAACCAGTCCAGAGCTGAAAAACTGATGAAAAATCATAATTATAATATGGAATAGCATAACACACACGCACGCACGCACGCGCACGCACACACACACACACACACACACACACACACACACACACACACACACACACACACACACACACACACACACACACACACACGCACACGCACACACGCACACACACACACACACACACACACACACACACACACCTAAGCTCTTGTACTGAAAGAATACTCCGGATCTTACTGTCTGATGTTGTGATCTTCTGTTTTGGACGCACACACGCTTGTATGTTGCTGCCCTCCACTGGTAAAGAATAGACACGACAGCTTATTCCCATAATTACTGTATAATTACATGTTTACAACGAGGCGACGTTACTTACGAAGTGAGCATAGCTCTGTTTTACAGGGGTCTTCAACGTTTTCAGGCCAAGCCAAGGACCCCTTGGTCGAGAGAGAGATGAATCAGGGACCACCCCAACAACCTTTTCATAGATTCCATAACGTTTAATTGTTTACTTTGACAGCACAATCATCAGTGTATTTTGGATTCATGTGAATTTGTGTTTTCAGATAACCACTTGAACCGTCAATAAACGTGACCTTTCACTCTGTACTTAGTCTGCTCTTTTTCCCCTCTACTCCAAACCTCGACGCTAGGGTTCAAGTGGTTAATATAAAAGAAGAAAAACTGATTTGGAGGACCCCCTCTAGTAACTGTCTCTGAGGATCCCAAGGGGTTAATACAGTATCTGGCTTAAAGTCCTGTTCGCAATTTGGTGTTAGGGGAGTTTCTCACCTGAACTGAGTCAGTGGGTCTCTAGACATGAAAAATCACCGAGGTGCTCGTCCGCCATAGTGCCACGAATGGCGCAATGGCCATATCAAATATGGCTGCCATCGGCTATGATGAAAATCCAACATTTCTGTTTCTGGGTGTATATGCACATGTAATACCTCTATTTGGACTAATTGTGGTGTGGGGAATTCATTTCTGATATTGTTTTGACCATTTTGGGTGATTTGGACCTCAAAAGGTCATGGTCAAGGTCATTTTGCTATTCCGAAGACCGTGGGCCATAACTTGGCCATTGTTAGGAGTAAAAACAGGTGCAGTAGGTCTAAATCAACTAATGCTGACATGTATAATTCATTTCTGACATTGTTTTGACCATTAAGGACCATCTTGTCTTTGAAATATCAAGGTCAATGCCATTGTTCAAAAACGATTTTGTTCATTACTTGCACTTTTATAGTATTTTTATAAGTTTGTTACTATTTTATAGTAAGTTTGTTTTGTTTATAACAAAATACAGTGAGAAATACAACAAGTAAACATCCACATTTAACTTTAAAGGGGTGTTTAAAATGGGTGTTTAAATGAGCAAATAAGACTATTTACGAATAAAAGTGACAAATAAAATCACACAACTAAAGCACACACAAAATTAAATAACAATTTCCCTCAAAGTGCACCATATTGTGATTGTGTGCATCCAAGTCAGTATGATGTGTTTTTACAGGATGTATTTGCCATTGTTCCATGGCAAAATATGATGCACCGATATCCATCAGCAAGGCAGCCATATCCTCGAGTGTCGAAGTGTTCCTTGCATCCATCCATGTTCCATTGGTTCTAGTAGTCTTTCCTCAGGTTCCTTGGCTGTTGCAAGCAGGTGGCAAGACATGCACTAGAAAGGTGCCTTGTTTGTCTCAGCAGTTGTACTTTTCTGCTACCAATGCTGTGTCTTGTTCTGTCAAGGTCTTTGCCTCTCCAAAGTTTGTTAGATATTGTATTCGGTCAGAAGCCATAGCTGCATGCTTAGTCCCCACCTGGCCCATGCAGTCATCTCCAGTTTCCAAGGCATAATATGTCCCCTGATCACTGTCTTGTGGTGCTCCAATAAGATGAGAGACTGCTTGATGCTGTAGAAGCATATGCCGCTGCACACCTAGTGCCATACTGCTACCAGATCTACTTCATCCCCAGTGCTTGGAAGTATCACTACGACAACTCTCTGGGGTCCACTCATAATCCTGGCGACCCATTATTCCCTCCATTAGGTTAGGGTTATGGGTATGTTTAGTTATAATGGGGCCAGTTGACTCCACATGTATCAGCAGCTTGGTGACAGCCTCCTCAATCTAGTTAAATCTTTGGGATCTCTTCACCTCCAGTCCCTTTTGCAGGGAGCCACTCATCATCAGAGATAACAGAGTCGACAGACGCACCCATCCCTCATCAACTTTACAAATTCTGGGTGTCTGAGGAGAACAAACAGCTCTCCAGCTGTGTGTTCGGAATATGGTGTCCATTCAAGCTTGTGGCGATGTAGGTAGAACGGCTGCCTCCTGCTTATCCTGCTAAAGTACAATGTGTGATGTCATCAAGTTGTAATTTGCAATACAAACCCCAAAATCAATCCTCCAGTTCTAGGCAACACAGAATAGGGGGAACTTTTTTTTATTTCCACACAAACTCCTCTAAGGTATATTAATGACATAGTTCAATATTGAAAATGGGTGGTCTTCCCCTTTAAGCAAGACACTGAACCCCTAACTGCTCCCGATGGGCACCTTGCATGGTTTCATGGTGAGAATGTGTGTGTGAATGTGTGTGTTAATGGGCGAATGTGAAATACATTGTACAGCGCTTTGGAGAAGAGCGCTATATACTGTAAATGCAGTCCATTTACCATTATCAGCTCTGTTGTCTCTGTTGATGATGTCGCTAGTGGAGAAGAGATCGCAGACATCTTGAATAGGATTGAGGAGGCTGACACCTGGTGCATGTACAGCCTCCATTATAACTAAGCCTAACCCTAACCTTCACTAACCTAATGGTCAAAATAATGGGATGTCGGAACTATGAGCAGACCGCAGAGAGTTGTTGTCTCCTTCACATTACTGCTATACTACACCCCATATTTCCAAGCACTGGGGATGAAGGAGATCTGGCAGCAGTATGGCACTGGTGAGACTCACTTCCACTGCATCAAGCAGTCTCATCTTGGAGCACCACTAGCCAAGACAGTGATCAAGGCACATATGCCTTGGAGACAGGAGATGACTGCATGGGCCAGGTGAGGATTAAACATGTAGTTATGGCTTCTGACCGAGTACAATATCTAAGTGCCCATACTATGGAGTGGAGGGAGCAAGGGGGGTCATTAGCCGTCCTTTTGTTATTATTTCAATGTATGACATTTTTATCCGGACAAGTGACTTTTGTCCCCGGACAAGTGAATGGGAAATGGGAACTGCCTCAAAAAGTCAATGTCAAGCTCTGATGGATGGAAGGAGCACTTTGACTTTAGTACACTCCTACCATGTCTGAAGCAAGACACTCGACACAGTTCTGTGCATCATATTTTGCCATGGAACAATGACAAATCCATCCCGTAAAAACACCTCATACTAACTTGTATGCACACAATCACAATATGGTGCACTTTGAGGGAAATTGTTATTTAATTTTGTGTTTGATTTCGTTGTGTAATTTTATTTGTCACTTTTAATCGTAAATAGTCTTATTTGCTCATTTAAACACCCATTTTAAACACCCCTTTAAAGTTAAATGTGGATGTTTACTTGTTGTATTTCTCACTAGTATGTCTTTTGTTATAAACAAAACAAACTTACTATAAAATAGTAACAAACTTACAAAAAATACTATAAAAGTGCAAGTAATGAACAAAATCGTTTTTGAAAAATGGCATTGACCTTGATATTTCAAAGACAAGATGGTCCTTAATGGTCAAAACAATGTCAGAAATGAATTATACATGTCAGCATTAGTTGATTTAGACCTACTGCACCTGTTTTTACTCCTAACAATGGCCAAGTTATGGCCCACGGTCTTCGGAATAGCAAAATGACCTTGACCATGACCTTTTGAGGTCCAAATCACCCAAAATGGTCAAAACAATATCAGAAATGAATTCCCCACACCACAATTAGTCCAAATAGAGATATTACATGTGCATATACACCCAAAAACAGAAAAGTTGGATTTTCATCATAGCCGATGGCAGCCATATTTGATATGGCCATTGCGCCATTCGTGGCACTATGGCGGACGAGCACCTCGGTGATTTATCATGTCTAGGGACCCACTGACTCAGTTCAGGTGAGAAACTCCCCTAACACCAAATTGCAAACAGGACTTTAAGCCAGATACTGTATTAGGTTCCAGACCCCCTGTTGAAGACCCTTGGTTTAACACAATGTGACAATAGCTCTGTTTTAACACAATGCAATGTAGGCCAGCTGGAGACTTCAACTGTAGCCTACTTTCGGCCTTTTTATTAGGGGCCAAGCACGAATGCAAAACGTCCAAGAAATGAAATTCACAAACATTGGCCAGAGGGTGGCGCTATAGCACTCAATTGAAAATCCAAACTTTGAACAGGAAGGCTATAACTCATGCCATGTTGACCTACATCCATGAAACTTCATTACACATGTGCGTCTCCTCATGCCGACCAACTTTGACGCTGTGACTTTTGACCTCTGACTTTAGATCTCCCACCATTTAGAAGTATAAAAACAGTTAAAAAAAAATTTTTTCACATGAACTTTGGACCAATATCTAAAATCTGTCTTCGTGAGAAGTTTGTATGTGAAAGAATAACATTTTATAAGCCAATGAATATTGTGGTTTTATGAAAATTCTTCTGCCCTACATGCAGTCACATTTTCATGACACTTTGCAAAAATATAAAGGGTTAGCCCAAATATCACTGAAACCAATCTTACTCCAGTTGTCCAATTATCTTAACTCATGAGGAACACATCTGTCTCTTTGTTCAGTAAGCTCCGCCCTTAGATTTTCCGCCATTTTGAGCAGTTTAAGTTAAACACTATTCTGGGATTTTTGAGCAATTTGGATGAAACATTCTACATACAATCTAAGGACCTTCATCTAATGTCCCGATGAAAGATAAGTGTGTGCGTGAAAAAATGAAGCGTCCATGAGCCAATGAATATTATAAAAGGCTGGCTTTGTTAAATAAAGGAAGAAAACTCATATTTGTGGAATCATTTTCCAGTTCCTGGAAATTCAATGGCTCAGCTGGTAAGGTCTGTGCTCTTCAGTCCAAAAGTCCCTGGTTCAAGCCTTACCACATGCATTAAAATGCATTTCACCAAACATGAAATCTTTAAAGATAACATGAAATGCTTTTTTGAGAGTAGTAGCCTAGTTATTTTCAATGTAGGACATAGCTTTTGTGAATATAGCCAATCAACCATCTCCCAACTTTTCAGATAGCAACGCGCTGTGAGCTTGTATATCGGCTATTTCTGCTAGTTTGGGGCCCTCTCCATGAGCCAATGGATATTATAAAGGGCTGGCTTTATTAAATAAAGGGTAGAAAAGATCTGTGTGAATGATGGGCCTAAAATGTATGCTAATTGGTTGGGCCGGGTCTCGGACTCGATGAAAAAAGAAAAAATATAATTCTATTATTTATATTACTTTTACTCTGTGATAGAGTTCTCAAATTCTTCCTGAAGCAGACTCTACCCGACCCGACGTTTTCGGGCCGAGTAGGGCAATCTTGGAAGCCAAGATATTGGCACATGGATATTACACATATCCAAGATGGCTACCTTAGTTCCAACATGTTGATGAAGTGGTTCCCATCAAACATTGAAAGTTGGTTGGTGATGGAGAGCATGTGGAAAAAATGTGAGGCCTTTGGCGCCGTGTTCTCATCCTTCTCAAATCTGGACCTAAGGGACCTGAAT
>NC_137833.1:14145659-14228159 GCF_963921795.1 Nannobrachium achirus | reverse complement strand
GATCTGGCTCCAATCGAGACGTCACTGATCCTGACCGTGCTTGCTGGGTTACTATAATAATTTACTACAGTATGTGTGTCTTGCTCACCTCCAGTATGATGGTTAAGATGACCAGCGCCCCGATGGAGTTCATCATCCCGCCGTAGTAGGAGACCAGGGCCTCCCGGCAGCCTCGCGTCCAGATGTTGAGCTCCTCGATGCGGTGGTCATAGTCGTAGTGGGCCGTGTTGTTGGTCAGGTGGTGCTGGATGCAGGGCCTCGGAGAACCCGGGTTGCAGCAGCTGAACGGGACGCTGTCCATCAGGAACTTGCCTTCCACGTTGCTCATGAGGCGACTGAGGGGTGGGGGGGATGGTAGACACATGGAAACGTTTAGAGCAGTGGACCTCAAACTTTTACATTTCAAGGATCCATACCTGGGCCATAAGTTCAAAATTGCTGGTGTTCATCAATGTACAAGTTGAACATCAATGCCTGAACACATCCCACAAAATGCACTGAGAGACATGACAAATAGAACTGTCCAGCTGGCCAGAAAATGGGTTGGCCTAAACTCACACTCCACAAGAGATATACTCTTCCTTCCACATGGCCAATGGGGGCTGGGGGTTTCCCAGATGTAGAGTGGCTCTATGTAGCAACAAGGCTAGCCCACCTACTTCACATGCTCAATATCGACGATGGCACTGTCAGAGAAATGGCCAGGGCATCACTCCTACAGGACTTACGCCAGAGGAAAGGTCCTGCTAGCTGTTGCAGACCAGAATAACTTCCTAGGTTCCAGGAGGACAGACTGGACTCACAAGCCAGGGGCTTTGGGGTCTGGTTAGATTGATCAGATCTCAATGATCTCTGCCATCGAGTCTAGTTAAAATGAATAATGAACAACATAGAAGTGCAGACCCCAGTGTGGTAGTGGAGGCTACTCTCACCCACCAGGGAGGGGACAAGAGGCTATAGGAAGACACAGCTAGAAGGGTTCTTCTTAATAGGAAACAGACTGAGGCCAAACAACATTGGCGTGGACTTCGACATCAGGTCTGTGTTGAATCCGCTGATCATTCTGTTTCACATTCTGTGTACAAAATAATTTATGCCATCCAGTACAGCAATGCGTAAACATTCAAGAATGTTATCGGATTGGTTTGGTTTGCTTGTGATGTCTTTGCTGGCAGCCCAAATACACCAGATGTTGTTTTTGTTGACAACAGTCACAGGGAGGTCCTGATTCTGGAGGTGGGCTGTGTTTTTGATCTGCACATGGACCAGGCCTTCCAACATACTTGGAATCATATTGATCTCCATACCCATATTTGGAAGCCTGGGACATGCATAAACTGACCACGAGTGCCCTAACAATCCCTGGCATGACAAAGAGCAAGGCCAAACAACCTGCAAAATATTGCTTTGTTTCAGCAATTAGACAGTGCGGAGGAGAAGGTGCCATGCGTATCTTTATAGGTGCCCCTGCTCTATCAACCCCGTTACTATTTGTTTCCCTGTAAATTAATTGTAATTTATGCATTCAAATAAAGAATTAAAATGTGTGTGTGTGTGTGTGTGTGTGTGTGTGTGTGTGTGTGTGTGTGTGTGTGTGTGTGTGTGTGTGTGTGTGTGTGTGTGTGTGTGTTTGCACGCATGTGTGTACGCGTGTGTGAGAGAGAGAGTGATAGTTAGAGAGTGAGAGAGAGAGGGAGAGACAGAGTGAGCTATATCTCTTAAGTGCATTAACATCTATACATGAAAACACACAGATCCTCTTAAAGGGAAGTGACACATCTTCCTTCCTGTGTTGTCACTCATGCTGTCAGCTTGGAGTATTCCTATTACCAGTGAATGGACCATTCCATATTAACCACTTAAACCTTAAACCCTATAAACGTCATTGACACACCAGGGTCCCCATGAAGCTGAAAATAGCTCATCTACACCTACAAGCTCCAAAGATGTCGTCTTTATGAGTTCGTAGATCAGCCATCTTTTGCAGAATGTTCACTCCTAGGCCTATATGCCCAGAATTATGGGCGCAAGGGTTCACATGCTTAGCAGAGAAGGGGATTTCACATTGTCTCTCTACATTAAAGGAGTAGTTCATTCCGACTAATAAAGTATTCAATTGATCAAAAAACACTGTAATTTTCCCGGGGCTGGTTCTGACATTTTTAACACTTAACAGAGCATGCCTGCTTGCTCAGGGGAGATTGCTTCCTTCAGGCAGTACCACTTGTCAACCACTAGGTGTCCTGCAAGACCACAGGATCTAAAATGTCTCAATAAGGAGAAAGACTATACAATGACTGCAGTTGTGTCAAGTTATATATTGTATTTCCATGCAATACCATGGCTTCAAAATAACATTTCGATTTACTGAAAGTGTTACGTAGTGTAGCTTTAAATCAAAGTCATAATAAATTGTTCAGTTTTACACTAGAAAATCAGATTTTTTTTTCAAGAGTTATAGAGGTCACTGTTTGCATAATAAATAAACAAACTAAACTAACTACGTTTGTCATGGCCAGTTCCATAAGAAGCGAGGTTGCTCGCCATGACATTCAGTGCACAGGTGTTCAAAGTGTCAAAGTGTGAAGGGGGGGGGGGGGGGGGGGGGTCAGAGAGGCCAACAGAAAGGAAATGGAAATAATAACTTATATCGTTAGCCTCGTAGCATAATAGCCCAAGTCGCATTTTGGGCAAAAGTCATCTGACTTAGACACAATGTGTTGTTTTCTCATCCTGCCTTTATTTATATCTACCTAATCATCAACACATTTCTAAACCTGTCTATGATATTTTCTTTTAAAAGTATTTTAAAAACACCCAGAGGCTATGGCTGTTTGTGGTCCTTGGCTTGGAAAGGTCTGAGCACTCCCGGTTCAGCACTCTGATTGGACAGCTGCCATATTTCCCATGGAACAAGAGTGATTTCATCTCTCTGCACATATGGAATATGAACACATACTTAGTGCATGTTAACCATCAGAACAGAGTTCTGTTTATGAGTCGATGTGTGTTTGAGACGCAAGGAGGCCGGCGGAGAATCCAGCTCCAGGTAGATTATGTTCTTATCACAATCTGGGTCATGAGCCTGTGACCACTCACACCAGCTTCCTGCATGGTCGACCTCCTAACCACATGGACCCTTAAACATCCCCATATTCTGCTCCTCTATGTCCTGATATGCAAACACATCCCGAGAGCAAATCAACATATTTGGTGTAGAGTGGAGGGGTAGCCTACAAGTGCCGATGCCTGAGGGAGCCTCGGTCAACAGATGATATAGGGATTAAGTTCCTAACAATGCTTAAGGTTCATTTCACCTGCAGCGGTACCGTAGATCTCAGAGATCTCCACCTATACCAAACATCTGGGGGAAATCTAAATGCAACGAATGGTAGAACAGCAGCGCCCTGCTTCCACTGCGCTGAAAACCAATTTGACAACATCCGTGCCGACATGATCATGAATAAAATCTTTGTTGGTTCTTGCGACGTTGTTAGTTTTATATGTCACCAGACATTTCGGTATCAATCTCTTTCTACGCTATACGAGGTTACATAATTTCTGTGTCACACTCTGTCTTTGACCACTACTCTCTTCTCTGTCTCTAACCTCCTTTGGCAACAGTAGATTATTGCTGGATTACTCCGTGGGATGTTAATGTTTTAATGAGGCCTTGCCCCTTCCTGCAGAAAGCTGTTAGGAGGCTTAGAACACCCAGAGCCATCCTGATGTCCTCTGACTCACAGAGTGCCATCTCCTCTGCTTCTTCTCCCTGAAACTCCGGGCAAAACTAGGGCAACTCTGTACTGTCAACATCATGTTGCATTAAAAAGTTGCAGCACACAACATTCTTTGTGAATAAAACATTATTTTTGACCAGTCTGCATGTTATAGTAATACAATATAATTCAAATCCCTGGTAGAACTTATAGAGTGTAGCAATTGTAGTCCTACAGCGGCCATGTTTTGCAGCGCACATAGGTGTTCTGATTGGAGTAGAACATTAGTTCTATCATATGCCAATCAAACAATTGAAACACCTGTGTTTGACCCAAAACATGGCCCCTGTAGGACTACAATTGCTACACTCTATAGAAGTTCTAGTTGAAATGACGCATATGACAAGGGTCAATCATGCTTCCATAACTCCCAGTTCTCCTGGCACAGCGGCAACAATTCATTCTGGGATGTTGTTTCCTATTTAAATGTTGTTACTCACTCTCTAACTTCCTCTTTGTTCATGTCCAGGTAGCGGTTACTGATCCACTGCACCTCGAACCAGTCCCTGTAGTTGTTGTTGCCGCAGCAGCGGAACTCGATCTGCGTCATGTCCAGCGTCCTCTTCATGAAGCAGCGGCCGGGCGTGTCCGTGTCCTTGTAGAACTTGATGCTGTTCTTCAGGCCTTCCACCAGCGTCAGGTACATGGCGAACTGCATGAGGAAGCAGAGCAGCGCCGTGACCAGTAGCACCACGTTGAAGCCGCAGCAGAACAGCAGGTAGTTCTTCAGCATGGGCTTCCACTTGGGGAACTTGGCGGGGTCCAGCGAGTCGTGGCACACCTTGCCGCCGAAGGCGTTGACGGCGCACGCCACCAGCCCCACCAGGATGAGCAGGTTGGGCACAAAGTGGCTCTCGTTGTTGTCCATCATCTCGCTGCGCTTCCGCAGCTCGATCTTGAAGAAGATGCCCATGGCGAAGATGAGGATGCCGGCCATCACCGACAGCCAGTAGAGCAGCCACAGGCCCTGGGCCAGCTTCACGCGCTTGGGCAGGTCGAACTTCACCGGCATGAACGCCATGTTTTCGACACTGCAAAATTCAAGCTATAAAGCTTTAAGACAAAAAGTTCAAATGTATTTTTGTTGCGTTCTATCTTATTGAATTCCGTCCCGGGGCGATGGTTTAGTCTTCAGTTGAAAAGTAGCGTGATGCAGGAGCATGAACGCCACCGGGCTGGAAGCATCCGTCCGACCATAAGTCCATCAGGAACAGGAACGTCCATACCGCTCCTGGAAAACAAAACAATACAAAATGCCTTAAAAAACCCAAAGTACAATAAAAAATATATAAAAAAGGTTAATCCAAATAATAAATATTCCTAAATGCTGGTCCGGATGCAACAGCTTATTCCAGATCGAGAAGTTTCTTGCGAAAGGAAGCGCTGGCGCGTGAGTCTCGGCGAACGAGCCTCTGGCTGCTCGCACGTCATCCTAATCCTAGGTAATCTGCCCTAATGCCACTTGCAGCAGATTAGCCGTGCATGGCTCTAATCTGCTGTCTTACCATCTAATTGGTTTGTTGTTTTAAGCATCCTGGATGGAGGAGGCTCTTGCTGGGAGAGAGAAGCTCCCATACTGGGATCTGAGACAAACCCAGCAGCAGCTTCAACTCTACTTTCACTTTGTCACATCACAAGTTCACCCATGGTTTAAAAGTGCAGGTGAAATTATTTCCCAGCGTTTTGCAGTTCAAGAGGGTAAAGAAATAAAGAAAAGGTCACATAACAAGAAGGCACATTGTCAATTTTAGGGTGCATGGCCAAGATGGGAATAAAACTAGAAAAATGGAAATACGGGGGGCACGGTGGCACAGTCGGTAGCGCTGTCGCCTCACAGCTTGAAGGTCCTGGTCCCCGCTGGGGACGCTGTGGGCGCTGGGGGGCGTTTTCCCTCCTCCGCGTCATCGGTGCCCACACCCTAGGTGGGGTTGGCAAAAGGGCCTTTCTGTGTGGAGTTTACATGTTCTCCCCGTGCCTCCCCCTGGCCAGCTGGGGGGCCTGATGGAGGGGAAAGGAACTGGTTGGAATAACATGTTCCTTCCACGCACTACGTCCAGCCGGGGAAACTCCCCCTGTCAGGTGATAAGAAGCAGCTTGGACTCCTCGTGCATAGAAGGAAGCATGAGTCAGTCCATTGCTCTCCGCAGGTTGGCAGAGGGGTGTAGCACCCAGGATTACAGTAGACAATACACTGGGTGAAAAATGGGTTACAAAATTGTGGGATAAAAAAAGAAGAAAAAAAACAAATAAAAATGGAAATACACCATGGTGGCTGAATGCCCATCACTTCCAACATGGCCTGTATTACGAGCATAGCTAGATTCGGTTTTCAGAGGTAGCCAGCCAGTCCTCGACCAATCAGGGTAGAGTATGGCTGTAGTTATGTTATGATGTTTAGTTATGATGGTCAAAATAAAAGTTTTGAGAACCACAGTCGCTCTGAATTAAGAACGTCTGCTAAATGCCTAGATTGTAAACTACCGAACTCATAAAATGCCATACAGTCTCGTAGTAAATCAGAATCATACATATCCTGAAGCTGGAGACGTAGGCCTACCGATATTCAGTGATTGGGTCTAATGATCAAAACGAGAACGTTATAATGGTGTAAAAAATCTATAAAAAAACTACACATTTCCACGCTGTAAGGCCAGTAAGGGACAAGATGACCCCCATCCAATTTCATTATCACTGAATACACCTTTAAGTGATTTGTGAGGTCTCAGTGACCTTGACCTTTGATCCCATACTTCTAATCAGTTCATCCTTGAGTTCAAGTGGAGGTCTGTGCCAAATGTCATTAAAGACCCTCCAAGGCTATCCTGAGATATCGCGTTAACAAAAGCTGGGACGGACGCACAGATAACCAGTATAACCGCAGTCTTCTACTACTGGGAGCTGACCAGTACCACCACAGCCTTCTACTGTTGGCTACTGGGAGCTGACCAGTACAACTTATAGTCTACTATTGAATGAGGCCTGGGTGAAAACAGACTTGAAACTATCAGTATTTTTCAACATTTTCTGAATATACTACTACTACTACTACTACTACTACTACTACTACTACTAATGATGTATAATAATAATAATAAATAATAACTAACATAATAGTAATAACAGGACGAGAGTGGGCTGTGTTGGGGTCAAGGCTTAAGCACCAGAAGTGCCAGCAGAGTTGGACCAGTTTAGCTCAGTTTAAAAGAGCTCTGCCCCTCCGCTGACCCCAGCCCAAGAGGAGGGGAGTTAGATGGGATTAAACACACATGACCCAACAGAAACACACAGAAAACTAAAGACGGGGGGAAAGTAAGAAAGAAAGAAAGATTTTGTTTGAACAACAACTAATTTGTTGTAAAAAGAAAATACATATAAAAAATACAATTTAGTTATATTTACAATTTAGGAATACAGAGTGATTTACACATGTGGGATCATTATAGGCTTTGAATCCCTCTCTCCACTGGTCTGTAGGAATATGGCACGGGGAAATCTCGCTCTTTCGAACGACCGTCATTTCGACAAAGGAGCGTCGGGAGGGTTAGCGACTCACCCCACAGAGGTTAAGGTTAGGGTAAGGGTTGGGTTTGGGTGTCGAAAAGATGACACGTAGTAACAGTGAAACGCTCCTATATGGCACAAACTTTGTATAGATAAAAAGCATTTCCTTTGGGATTCATGGTTTCAAAGGGGAATCACAGTTTTGGGAGACCTGGACTGAGGAGACAGTCATTTGAAGACTTTTAAGAACAGCGTTTGGTCTACCACATGATCACTTTTGCCAATATTTACAATTGAGCCTTTGGATCTCTCACATCAGTCAAGTTGATACAGTGGAGAAAAAAGGACAAGGCCATGAGGCATATTATGCCATGCTCCTTGAGGCTTCTAACTCGAGTATATTCCTGTGTAAGATACCATGGGAAAGGGATTTAGTGGTTACAATTTTGGATGGGGAACAGGTTAAAATTCTCAGGAATGGGTAGAAAATGCCAAGAGAACTACGGGCCCTTACGGCCTTACGGCGTGTTACTTGTGAATAGAATATATTGGACATCAAGACTGTTTAGAGTGGGCCTGACTGAAGGCCCTGATATGAGTGTTGGAGGTGTCAGGACAGGGATGGCACATTGGTGCATTTTGCTGTCCAAAAGTCCAGGACTATTGGTCTGCAATACATGAGAGGTTGGAGAGAATAACAGGCCTGGTCCACCCATTCTCCCCAGTCTGTTTATTCTGGGGATCACCTTGAAGGCCTTTGCACCCAGGGTCCAATTTTCGGCACGAAAAATAAATACACTAAATGGGAAACCATGTGCAAAGAATGTTTCTCCTCCTATAGCTGAATGGAAGGAGGCAGCAGGGGGTCATTTGGGGGGCATTTGGGGATGGCAATTGCTGCCACCCCTAGTGTTCACATTAACCTTCAGTTATTTTATGCATATTGCCCCCAACTCTGAATTGTGATGTTAAAATGATGTCCGTCCAACTACATGTGACACGTGTAGACAAGCCTTTTATTTGATGCAACCATTCATTTATTGCCCATGTGGCATCCCTATTTTGGGAATTTCATTATAGGCGAACATTTTCAACCATTTTCTCGTTTCGCAATAGTGAAAATAATTGATCTACAAGCTCTCAACGCGTCGCTTGGCGACGCATTGAGAGCTTGTAGGCCAACTACTTTTGCTATTTTCAAAATGGGAATATGGTAACCTATTTGTTGCCACCCCTTGTATTCCTGAAATTGCGTCTCTGCATGGGAGGCAGTTGGTTAAGGACTGGAAAGCCTCTTCTGCGCCTGAACTGGCCACTTACCAGACAGTCATAAATGCTGCTTAACAGGATGGACAAGTATGATCTAAAACGGGGACATTATCACTTACACGTGTTGGGACTCAGAAGCTGTTTCCAGCTCTCAGTAAGCGGTGGTGGACATTTTTGACAACAAATAAATACAAAACAGTAAGACAACCTAGTCGGGAGATAAGCGACCGTCACGTCACATACACAAACTTTAGAAGGCAATCGTAGCCAATCAGGAGGGAATATGGGAAATGGGACAGATCCATGTTGATGACATGACTATAGAGATACTGTGTGTACAGCTTTGTGTGATTTTAGGCCAATCTGTAGGGATGAGGGGTGGTTGTGAGTTGCCAAACTTGCCATCCAAGGAGTGGTTGTGCAAAGTTTGGCATGGATAGGGGCAATGGTGCCGGAGATAAGAGTAGGGCAAAAGTGAGGTGACGTGACGGACCGACTGACGGACGGACAGACAGACGGACAGCCGGTGGAGCTTTTCATAGTAACTTGTGACCTAACGGTCGCAACAAAGCCAAAACGGTACGATATTTTGCTTTTGCAACGATATAGTAGATCATTGCAAATCAAAATCGATTTTTTGATTCAGTTACTATATCGTTACACCCCTAGTTATAATAGTTTGGGATTTTTCATTCTAGTTTCGTTGGGACGGCAGTGGTAGAGTGGCTGGTAGAGCAGCCAGATGGGAACCGCTTAGGATCGTCCAGAAAGTAGTTTTTTGCCACTCAGTAGGCATTCTCGCATAACCTCCGTGTATGATGATGATGTCACGCGCATACCCTCTACTGTACCATATATCCAATCAGGAAAGAGTCCTGACTGGAAAGAGTCCATGCTCCATGACCTTCACCAGCTCCCATGCAGTCAATAGATCATCACCTACAAGGCCCTCAACAACAGGCTCCCTGCTACCTCTCCAACAGCCTCCAACGCCACGCCCCTCCCACTCCCTGAGGTCTGGTGATGCCAACCTCTTGGACGCAGGGGTCATCAATATATCAGGACATGGACAATCCATGGCACATTTTAGATTTCTTTTTTTACACACCATTATGCTGTTCTTAATCAATTACAGAATGTCAAGTCTCCAGGGTTTTTGCAAAAGATGTTTGACGCTGATTTACTAAAACACTGTGGCATATTAGGAGTCCGACTAGTACTAGTGGTTCTAACATGTTTTATTTGCAAGGACCACCATAACGAAATGGAACCAAATAGGAAAAAAGTAGCAGATCGACAAGCTCAAATAGCTTCTGGATGTGCTTTTGTGTGACGCGGTTGTATGATTAAGTAGGGGCGTTAATTTTCAAAAATAGAATAAAATAAAATAAAAAACACACACACGCACACACACACACGTACGCACGCACACACACACACGGTTAGAATATGGAAAACAAAATCCTGTATGAGTTCTATTTTCTTGCTGCAAATACTAACGTTTATGAAGGTATTATTCAGCAACAAGTGAATGATGATGACGCTGTTTGACTGACAAGTCACAGGGGCCACGGAGGGGTCATTCACTGTTGCAGCTTACACACTCTAGTAAGGTGTGTGTGTGTGTGTGTGTGTGTGTGTGTGTGTGTGTGTGTGTGTGTGTGTGTGTGTGTGTGCGTGTGTAATTAGCTTGGTTGGACACGTGAACAGATTAGAAAGCTGAGGATTGCTGTGTATTAGAGCTAAAAGGACGGAGTCACACACTGTGGCACGCCACACACACACACACACACACACACACACACTCACACACACACACACACACACACACACACACACACACACACACACACACACACACACACACACACACACACGCACACACACATTCTACATTGCAGTATTGATACTTTTACTTAAGTAAAAGATGTGAGTAGCCTATACTTTTCCCCATCACTTTCTTTCAAACAGAGCTGTGATTCATTATGCTAGACACTAGATGGCAGTGCTTCTCTATTGACCTATTTTAAAACGTTTAACTGTTCACAGAAACATGTTCATGTTTAATCTGAACATAATAGGAAGGACAATTAAAGCACTTTTAAGACTTTTTAAAACCACTTTTTGAATAGAATAGAATAGAACAGACAACAGGCAACGAGCAGCCATCTTGCTACTGCACTCTGGGAAGTGCAGTCCCTAAAAAGTTAATAACCCTGTTCCTATTTGTGTCCAGATTGGAGTCCCCTTGTTTTTATGCGCGGGTCTGAACAGCAAAAAGCTACATACATGACTATAGACTGAATGTGGCACAGCCAGGCTCAGCAGGCTGTGTCTGCGAGCTAAAATTACACAGTTTAGGCTATACTCATCAAAATCATTACAATGTCATGTGCAACATACTGAGCGAATGTCTGCATAGAGTTCAGGCCAGTGTAGAGGAACATGGGTTTCCGATTCAATAGAACCATCATCATTGCATAAGTGGCCTACTGTAACGTCTTTCGGATGTTTTATTATAGTTATATTTTATAGACTTTATTTGTTCTCAAGAAACGTTCTTGTTTAGAATATATAGAAGGCAATTCAGATCAACTTGCCTGCCACGAGCTCACGGAAAACTGTGCCTATATGATAGCTGTTAACGCAACGGTGCTGTCTTTCCACAAGTGTGCTGGATTTGTGGTGTTTAGTCTGCCATCTAGTGTCAGATTGATGTAATAGTTTCCATATTTCTAGTTTCCACATTGTCATTCCTCATAGAAACTCCTATACACTTATTTTATTACAATTATTTACTGTATCGTGTGTTTATAATTTACGTAATAACATTAAGTAAAGTAGTAGGCTACTAGCCTACTATAATGTGGGATGATTGTCATTAACTTGCTGTCGAGCCAGGCGCGGACCGCTCATTAAGGCGAAAAGGCGCTCGCCTTTTATTTATTTTTGATCCTGTCTAACAATACAAATAACCCCCCCCCCCCCCAAAAAAGCCCAGCTTACCGACATAATGTTGCTCAACCCGTTCCTTGCCCATTCACTGGTATGCGGGGGAAGGCGACCACTTGTCAACTAATCAAGTCCTTCATTGAGATGTAAATTAATTTCGGCTTGCCTTTTGTTCTCATGGCCATCACCTCTACCTGAAAGCTAGGCTACTGTCCTCTGAAATTCACTAGATTGTTGCTTGGATTTGACAGAGTAGTTTTCAACACCATGCAGTCAGCTGGAGCTGGGGCTGGAGTTTAATGATGGAAAATGCACATTGGCACTGATTTTGCTGTATGATTGTCATTGTCTACATGTGTGTAACTTTGTTTTCTCTGTTGCAGTGGTGGAAAAAGTACTTACATTCTTTACTTAAGTAAAAGTATCAATACTTACAGGCAATAGGCTGTTCAAAATGTACTTGAGTAAAAGTATGAAAGTATTGGCATCAAAATATACTTAAAGGGATATTACACTTTCAAAAAAACTTTTAGGTCTAATCAGGCTTGTATGAACACCCTGAACAGTTTTTAATTTGCTTCATTCAGTATTTAGATATTTGATGTAAATGTTACCAGCTCCAACACGCCCAGGCCCTCTCCACATACACACCCATTGTAACTTCAAACTCCATTTTAACCATGATAGATTCATTAAAAACACACATTATTCTTTCTGGTGACTCATAATACCCTCCTAATACGTGAGCAGACCGTGTTTTTTCAATAACCTTTTTCTTTTATTTTTAATAATTCTTTGGGAAAATGGAAAACATTAAATACAATAATATTTTATTGAAAATAAATGAAAAAAGTTATTGAAAAAACACGGTCTGCTCACGTATTAGGAGGGTATTATGAGTCACCAGAAAAAATAATGTGTGTTTTTAATGAATCTATCATGGTTAAAATGGAGTTTGAAGTTACAATGGGTGTGTATGTGGAGAGGGCCTGGGCGTGTTGGAGCTGGTAACATTTACATCAAATATCTAAATACTGAATGAAGCAAATTAAAAACTGTTCAGGGTGTTCATACAAGCCTGATTAGACCTAAAAGTTTTTTTGAAAGTGTAATATCCCTTTAAAGTACCAAAAGTTAAAGTACAATACGTTTGAAAATAGCAGATCTACAAGCTCACAATGTGTCCATCATGACACATTGTGAGCTTGTAGATCTTCTATTTTCAAATAGCCAAGGTATAAAATAGGGCTAAATTGGTTAATGTAGCCTATATGTTTTATAATGTCATAATTTATATCTTCAAATTCTAACTAGTAACAAAAGTTTCCAAATAAATGTAGTGGATTAAAAGTACAATATTTGGATCCGAGATGTAGTGGAGTAGAAGTGAAAGTATTGAAAATTGGAAATACTCATGTAAAGTAGAAATACCAAAACTGTACTTAAGTACAGTACTTAAGTAAAAGTACTTAGTTACTTTACACCACTGCTCTGTAGTCTATGACTATATCAAGTAATTCCCTGTACTGGGTAGGCCTATATACTTTCCCTCATGCTAAAAGACGTTGGACAACTGGGATTTTCCCATTTTATTCTCCATCCTGGATGACAAGCATTACACGAATATCTCACAGCCTTTTTTACAGTAGATATGCAACCCATAGTTTGTCATTTGACTCTCAGTCTAATGTTCCTGCTGGTTCACTGGTTCGAATTTTATTTATGGCAGCCAAATTCCAAAAATTTCATTTTATTTTCTCACTTTGAGGTTAGGCATAAACTTAGATTTTAGGAGGGGTCATGGCATTTTCGACCTGTCCCTTACATTGAATATAGGCCTACTTGAATATTGTTTTTATTATAACTATTTTAAAATGTGTGATTTCTTTTTTTTTTTATATAATTTTTTTTTTAAATAATATTTTTTATTAATTTTATGGGGGGGGGGGGGGGCATTTCGGCTGACATCTCGCCTACCCTGACTCTCATTCCTGGGTACGCCCCTGTGTCGAGCATAAAATATTTGATCTTATGTACCGGTAGCCTACTGCATGTCTTCCGTATCACGCAATCATTATTAGCCGATACAAGATCAGCTGATAAAGCAGATCTTCAAGTTCAAGGTCACTATCGATTGAGCTAAACCGTAAACCCATGCATGGGTTTACCTTACCTTTGATACCCCATTCCAGTGATCGAGTTATACCCACAGAGCTATCGGCGCCGCCAGAATAGGGCTCCCATAGCTCTGGGGGCCTTTCGCCGCCGCCGCCTATAAAGTCGCCTAAAACGGGTACTTTCCTATATTAAATCATATTAAATCGGGTATTTCGCGGATATAAAGTCGGCTAAAACGGGTATTTCCTATATTAAATCATATTTTTCCTTTCACAATATTAATTCGGGCTTCACATTGGCTATGTTGACAACTCCAGGCAGTCTTTTCTGTTCATATTAACTCACCATTATTGCTCAGCCTCCAGTTCCCAATTCCTCCATCTGATGATCTGAGCTCTGAGCCATCCAGCCAAAAGTTCCCGTTCTGGTAGCATAAAGTCGGCTAAAATGGGTATTTTTCTTTCTCAAAACAAGGCGGGTCGGGTTCATATTTATTTACTAAAAAAAACATTGTCACGGGCACAGGCACACTAAGGCTACAGTCTTGCTAAGACAGCGTTGTTTTGTTTGGTTGTTTTGTTGCTGTCCGGCGTGTCCGCCTTCCTTTGCCGTCCGGGCCGTGGCTAGAAGTGCAAAGACTCGATGCAGTGGTTCCTAGCTTAGCCTATGCCCAGGCCATGGCGAGACCACGCAGCTGGGTAGGTCTGCATCCAGGGCCTCCTCGGCCCTGGGGGAAAGGTAGGAACCATTGCAGCGAGTGTGTTATAACCCGGACGGTAAAGGAAGACTCACACCCCACATTAAATGCGCCTGATTTATAATAATAAAATGAATAGTAGGATTAAACGGTGTGATGTCATTGTTCAGTCTTACTGTCTAACATGTTTATTTAGTATATCTAGTTAACATAAATAATATAAATTCTTCCAATGGAACATAAAAAATAAAAAAAAACGAGAAAAAAAAAAAAAAAACACACTTAGAAAAAAAGAGACCCCAAAGGGGGTTGTTGACTATGGGGTCCCAGACTTTAACTATGGGAGCTAAGACCCCACTGGCACCCACGTAACTCGAACTCTGCCCCATTCTCATATAGGCTGCAAAAGACCATTTAAAATCAATGCATCACTTGACTTCGGCTTGGCAGCCAGTGAAAATATATAGCCTACTCAGTTTATAGTCGTCGTGACAGTTTTGTGGTCAGTAAAATAGCTGATCTATCTATCTTTTGTGAGCTTTCTGACTGTTTTGCATAGTAGCCTAGGCTATTGCTTTTATATTTGTCATCTCAATGAAATGACTCACGAGTAGTACAAAGGACCCCAATGTAAACAAGCCACAGTGCTTTCCTGTGTTTCCAATTAGTAGACCTTGTATCTGAACTGTACTGTGCTTTTCCTATGCAAACTGCTAATAAGTATTCAATAAAAAAAAAATCTTCTTGAAATCGTCCCTGAAATCAAAGCAGCCACACAGGCACTGGCCCATGGACCCAACATTGAGAACCAGTCTCACACAACCAGAATAAAGCTATAGGCTACTTACATTTTTAATTGTCTTGGGAGCTTTCTCCAATTAGTCTAGCCTTACTGTTCATATAGGCCAGGAGACTTTTAAAACATGTAAAAAGTATCATAGGATACTAAGGTCCACTAACAAACAGCGTTATCAATTCAGTGTGGCATGGCCATGGTCAATGGACCACACCATTTTCATTGGCAAGGCCCCAGAGTCCATGGTGTGGTATGGCACCATTAACTGGTAATACGTGGTTTGTTTGCCCATGGTGCGGTGCCATATCCTTCAGCTGTACTTAGAGATTGCAGTGATTCAAATCAGTCTTTACAACGTAATTGAATAAGTTTGGTCACTTTCCATTTCAGAAACAGATGGCCTGAAGGAAGCAGATTTACTTAACTTATTTGTTTCTCAAGGAAGCGATAGGCTGCTCATTAGGCTGGTTGCATCAAAGAGCTATGACTTTCAGGCTACTAAACTGCAAAAACCAAATGGATACTTGTATAGTGTTTACATTAAGATGTGAATAGTTATCCATTCACCAAGTACAAAGAAAATGAAGCACAGTTGATTTGGATCACTTTAATTCAATTGTTAAAAATCGTACAGATCACCAGACAGCAGGCTCAGGACGTGAAGCAATGATTGAACAGGATGCTTTCAGTACATTAGAAGAGCATTTGATTTACAAAATGAACAAAATAAACTAGCTCCTTCACACGCACACAAACAATATTTCCAATATCTCAAACAAAACAAATTTAACTTGCTCTAGAGTCAAACACGCTGCTAAAACCAATACCAGGCATGGTTAATAAACAATGAGCAGTTAAGGTCCGTTGGCCATCAGTTAAGTCAGGGAAAAGGGGAGTCTAAAAGACCCAGAGCAGACAATTATCTCATCCATTTCGTGCAATAATGTGAAAACAGTGACCTTACATACATACGCACACACACACACACACACACACACACACACACACGCACACACGAAACAATATAAATCAGTCCAGCCAAACTGATGAAACTCAAAAACCGAACAGGAAGGCTTGTCCCACTTGCTTGGAGTGAATGCAGTAGGTAAAATAAACAGCCTTTAGGCCATGAAACATTTACACCCCCCCCCCCCCCCCCTTTCCACCAAAAAAAAAAAAAGAAAAAAAGAAAAACACCAGATCCACTTCCTTTCCCCATATCTCCATTCAAACAGATTGCAGTGAGTTTAAGTCTATTCATTTTAAAAAGGAAAGACAAATGTATTAAAACTGGAGAGCAGCTCTATTTATTTTCTCTTTTAATTCCCTAAATTGTCAGATTGTGCTGGAGCTCTTCTTCTACACCCACACGTGACGTTTGCAGTGAGCCACCGCCTGAAACGCAAAACCAAACCGGTTAGACAGGACACAAAGACATCTTCTCAGATCTTATCATTCAATCCAAGAAATAAAAATAGTCGTTGTCGGATGAAAACCTTGTATGTCCAAAACCGTGCATTTATCATTTATCAAGTGAAAACAGCCTATCTACAAGCACACAACGTGCGTTGTGCTTGTAGATCTGCCGTTTTCACTACTTTTGTGCAACAGAAACTTGGAGATAGGAAGTTCCCTCCCGACGACGACGAAATGAATATAAACACATTATAAAAATTAACTGTCTGGTGTGACTCACGTTGCATCGCGTTGCTGTCACCATGTTCTTGCACCAAAACGCAGGACCCCAGCTGCACTGCTCCATTCCCAGAAGCCTTCGCACAGCTTCAGGGCATGCTCCTACTTTCTGTTGGATACCAGAATCAAACACAACACAGGGTCAGTTAAGACCATACATGGGCAACTGGCATCCCCTTCAATTAATGCAGGTTAAAATCCGAATACTGATACATTATTAATTTCAGCAAGGTCTAATTAATATTAAAAGGTTGTCTTTTTTATGTCCAATGTATTTGTATTTAAGTTCATAACGTTTACATAAGTATAACTGTAAATGCATTTGAAATTAAATAAAAACTTTACTTTTCAGGATTCCAATTCGAAAGTAGGAAAAATAGCAGCTCTACACGTTTTGAGCTTGTTATTGTCTATTTTTGCTACTTTGGTGTGCCATAGAATGACAAAGTAGGAGATTAATTTAATTTTAGATGAGGCTTCTGCCCAACAGTATATGGTATGTAATGTGCCCCCCTGGAGTGAGTGTGTAAATATAGTGACTGGTGTCTACATCAAAGTTGTCCACCCCAGATCTAGACCATAAAGACATTTCAAGAAGCAGCATTGCAATCAATAAAAAAAAAAAAAAAAAGAATGTACTGTAAATGCATATCATTATTTCTCACAAGTAACAAGCAGAATTCAGGCCTCACCATGCACACAAAGTCAGGGTCCAGCATCTGAAGCAGCAGCTGCACAAGCATTGGCTCGTACTGCTCAACCAGCTGGTCGCACTGCGGACACAGGTTAAACTTGAGATAATATACGTATATCCACAACTTTCCAACATCCCATTGTGCATTGTGCAGAAGGCGAGCAGCATTTCCGGCGTCGCAGCCGAGTATGATCTACAAGCTCACAACGGTTGCAACTGCGACGCGAGCTTGCATGTCTGCTGTTAACCGGAAGTGTCCCGCAGATAATGCTACAGTAAAGTCTTACGGAAACAGGTGGATATATATATATATTTTTTTTAATTAAAACATTTTTTTTAAATTAAAAGTTGAACAATGGCATAGGCCTAGGCTCTGATGCCTGACAGCGTGTCGCGGGTTCGAATCCCAATCCAGACCTTTGCTGCGTGTCACTCTCCATCTCTCTCCTCATTTCCTGTCAGTCTACTGTCCCATCAATAAAAGCCAAAAAACAAATCTTTAAAAAAGAAAAAAGTAGAACCAATACATCATTCAATCATTACCTCGGTCCGGACAGCTTCGGGCATGAAGTTGCACACTTTCCTCACGGCATCCTCGATCTGTGCCTCGGTGGCATTCTTCTCCAGGATGCCGTCGATGTAGCGGACAGCCATCTTGCACACGTCACAGAAGCCGCCGCTCTTGAAGCGAGCCAGGTCCATTACAGCTAGAAGAGGAGGAAAGCAAATACAGTAAAATTACTTTCAATTAAGTACAACAAATTGTTAACAATTGTTAATTCTTTTTAGGTGCCATGAAATCATCTGGAGTAGAGTCCTTACGGATGTAGGCTCGGCTGGCGTCCTTGCAAAGCCCCAGCACGGTGCAGACGGTCTTGGGATCAGCCTGCTGGACCAGCAGCTCAATGATGGCTTGGCCGTAGGTCTCGATCAGATCCTGACACTGTGCGCTCAGTGAGGAAGGCAGCAGCTTGCACACCTTCTCCACCTGATGGATCACCTCCTCCTGTGAGACAAGTCCACAAGGATTCAGTTTGAAAATCAAAGGTCTAACGGCCACAACAAATGTAGATATATTTCAAACAGTAAACATTTGCAAGAAACTTCCAGCCTATGCCAGAATGTGTGTAGCTGCAGCACACGACACACACCTCTGTTGTCTGATCCGACAGCGTGGACTCCAGTTGCTTCATCACAAACTCACAGACGGCACACTGTGGAGAGTCGCGGGCACGCACCATGGGCTGCAACACAAGACCAAAGAAACCTCACATTATGTCTGGGAACTAAACACACAAGCCTTGTTATCGTCTCAGGTACGGATGAAAGAACAGGCATTAACGAAGCCCTGGCTTACCGTAGCAGGCTTGGAGGGGACAGCCTCCACTTTGATGGCAGGGGTCATCTTGAGAGCTGGGAACGTCTTGGCAGCAGGTACTATAGTTTTGGCAGGCTGCAGGTTCAGCATGGGAACAGATTTCTCCTCAGAAGTACAGAATCCAGCGCGGGCACAGATATCCTTAGGTTGCTGAGGGAATGACAGACAGTATGTTAGACACAAGAGTTATTACCGCTTAAAACCCAGGCCCCACTAGACATGCCACACAACATGAATGAAAAAAAAAAAAAAAAAAACATCCATATGTCATTTAAGGACCATTTAACAATATTGTTTAACTAAACCAAGCCATTCATGCAGTGTTTTCCAACTATTATAATCTTTAATGACAAATATCCAACACAGCAATCTGTGTCTTGCCAGCTGTATTTAAGCATGCACCCACAACAGCTCAGCTTCTTCCGAGTTAGCCTCTCTGAACCCGGGAACATCCAATTATACGAAGTATGAATTTAACACATACTTTGAAGGGAAAGGTTCAGGTTCAGACTTAATTTAAAGCACATGCATCCATCCCTTTGCTATGCAAACCTTCTTGTTATGAAACAATATCAACAGTAAAGCAAAATGAAACGTGGACCCTTTTTCAGTAGTTTCAACAGCAACAAACTTCCTGCAGTGGTCAGGTGAGTCAAAAACAGACGGTTACATCATGCAGTTCTACGACATTGGGTGAGTAGTACTAATAGTGAGGACGGCACAGGAAGCAAGAGCTATGGGTTGAGAGGCTACTGGCTGAACACAGAGTCCTACCTGTTCCTGGGGACCAGCACACAAAACCCACAGCAGAGAGGAGGAGAAACAGTGCAGAAAGTCAGATGGAAGAATGGTGGGGAGAAAAGTAGAAGAAAAACAGGAAACAAGCAAAAAGAAAAAAAGAGGGGGGGAAAGAAATATAAATGATTAAAGATGAGAATGAATTGAAAACAGCAGACAAGGTGGTGCCGTAAGACTCGTGTATGGGCTTAAAAAGTGTCACATTACAGCAGATCCGGTTCCATTAACTGCTGCATGACGCTCACCCACTGGGCATTAGACTTGAACATTGACTCATGTGAGCTCAAGTAAACAAGTTATTGCCAAGAGTTTGAGAAGAAAACTCACCATGGACATGAGCTGCTGAACAATGATGGGAGCATATTGGCTGATGTACTGCTTGCACTGCAAAGGAGGAAGGAACAGTCGGTATACATACACTACCAGAATTCTTAGACGTTCCATTAAAAACAGCAATATCATATTGACAGGGTTCCCACATTTTCTTAACTTTCCCACAACTTCTCCAAAGTATTTCCAGGCCTATAGCAATCATAGGGTGCCACAATGAGGCTATACACATTACACACACACACACCAGTGTTCCATCAGTGCACCATGAAAGACTCGAGCAAAGGTCATGTCATAAACAGAACAGATCTACAAGCAAACAGTAGAAATATTATTTTTGTCGTCCTGTATACTTTATCATAGGCCACATGTATTTTACGTAATGCCGTTTTGTTTCATACATGTCCAAACATTTGAGTAATTCCAAACCTTTACCAGGCCTAGAAAAACTTTATTTTTTCCTTCAAAATATTTCCAGGAATTTCATGACTGTGGGAACCCTGTATTGAAGAATTTTGACTCATATCTAGGACCCAGAGAGCCGGGACTCACCAGATCAGACATGCCAGGTCCCAGGACGTCACACTGCTTCTGAAGGCTCTCAATGAGAGTAGAGACAAATGTTTGGTTTTCCTTCGCCTGTTGCTGAGCATCAGTCAAGAACTTGACACAGTCCTGGCACACGTCACCAGCCTCCTACAGATAGCATGAGAAGTGCAGACAGGAGAAGTAAAATAAGGTTAATTTAGGACCACATCTGCTGAACACACACCAGAGAGTAGAGGCCATGCAATGACTCGCTTTCAATTCCTGGTTCATTTACAATGTTTGTACAAACACTAAATCATGCAAGCTCTGGCCTTTTCTTTAAAAAAAAAACGAATAATCTCCAGTAGATGGTGATATAGGCTGATAGACCATTTCTATCCGGCACTTTCAAACAGTAAGCAGTCACATTCATAGACATAATTATTAGAAAGGTAGACGCCTCCTCCGGCTCTGGGGCTTTGGGGAACTTGTATATCTGCTATTTCTGAGCGGTGGTAAACCGCTCCATAGAGTGGCTGTGCGTGTGTCTAGCCTTTTTCCTCAGCGTTTTGCCATAGCAAAACGTGTGTGTGTGTAGCATAGAGCTCCATAGAGCTCCATGCGTTTGTCTAGCCTTTTTCCTCAGCGTTTTGCCATAGCAAAAAGTGTGTGTGTAGCATAGCCTGTACATCCTAGCTCAAATCGTAGTCTGAAGACGTTATGCAAGCACGACCACCGCTCACTTCACATTGGGTGTGATTTTTTAATAGTTAAGGCATAAAATAATGGTTAAAGTAATAATGCGTTGCAGGTCTTAATGGGTTTAATATAGCGGTGTACTGTACATGTTCTGGGGCTTCTTGTTTGGGTGCCTTTGGCTTGGGGATGAGCATTGGGGGCATGATGATGAAGGGTGCCAGTACTTGTTGTGGGTCCTTTTGTTTGGGTGCCTCTGGCTGGGGGTAGAGCAGCTGGGGCACGTTGATGATGAAGGGGGCGATGCGCTCCGCCAGGTCCACCTGGGGGATCTCATTGGACAGGAGCTGCTCCTTCTCCTGGGCCAGGGCTGCCTGCTGGGAGCGACACAGACCCATGGCGCTGCACACCACCGAAGGGTCGTCCTGAAACACAAACCATCAGGGCAGATCAATAACTTGACTCTGAGAGACCCCATGAGCCAAGTTAACATGTTTTGGGCATGTCATATTGTAGCTTAACGTTTAAAAAAATCACACCCGTGTGAACTGAGCGGTGGTCGTGGAGGCTGCGCAACAGCAAAACAAATATATAATAATAATAATAATAATTATAATAAAAAATATTAAAAAAATATTTAAAAAAAATAATAATAAAATATATATGGGGGGGGGGGGGGGGGGGGGTGCTTGCTTGCGTGTGAGAGAGAGAGCCATCCATCCATCCATGTCACTCAGGCCACCACTGGTATTGCAGTTGATGCTCAGGGCAGACTAGACTCAACAGCACCTCTCTGGTCACCAGGGGTACTTAGGCTACATACGGACCCACATACATAGACGGACGGATACACACACGGCCACGCTATGGAGACGGCGTGACCACCGCTCAAAAAAGAACGCTAAATTGGAAGTCAGTTTTTGCCAAATGCCACAATCATAATTATGTGGATGTATAGAATAAGACTTTGGTGGTTAAATTCATGAAAATTAGCTTGGGTAATTACAATGTTTTATCAGAAATACTTCTGCTGTGTAACCAACAGTGTTAGCCATCATGCTACTGTGTCTTCACTGTAAAGCAAAAAGCATTGTGTACAACATAGCATACCTTAAATGTACCATTACTCCAAGACATAGTGCTTGTTATGAGTAGTCAATTATTATAGTTACCACTACAGGATGAGTTTACATGGAATAATGAAGGTGCTTAGAGTGGCCCTGGGAAAACTACTTTATGGGCATATTGGTCAATAGCTAGTCTTCTGACTTCTGATCTCAGTATCATTGTTAAAGGTTAGAGAAAAAAGCTTACTAGATCAGAAATGGTCGATCACGAGAGGCGCCACAATGGCTACTCTGTTCCCCTTTAGTGTTAATACTCACTTCCCTATCAATGGCCCTTATTCAGCCCCCTGGCCACTACTTCCCCTCTCAGCCTCATCAGCTCTTCCTCTGATTCACACAAAGCTTCTCTTAAAGAGCCTGAGATGAGGCACAATTCCAGGTGGATAAACTGCCTAACTCGCTATATAAACTCCAGGAGGCATTATTAGGGTTATCTTTAACAAATGTAATCTTCTGCTCATCTGCAGCCATCAAACTTCTCCCATGCACTAAATAACAAAATGGTTCACCTCTGATGTCAAGTTGAAGCAATTTGGTTAACGCTTGACCTGGTATTTTTATTTTACAAGTCCTATTAAAGAAGCTGAATACAAGACAAGTTCAAATCCACATTGCTAGTGCCCACCAGTTCTCCAGTGATGATTCCAATGAGAATGGGGTAGTAGCTGTCCACCATCTCCTTGCACTCTGCAGTCAAGCCCTCATCGGGGATCAGCTGACATGCCTTCTCCAGGTATCCAAGGAGCTCAGACTGCAAAAACAAAGCATAGAGTTAAGTGTAAAAAAAGAGCAATTAAGGGAGTGCACGCTCTGTACCGATAAAATGTTCCACTGTTGCCGTTGCGAAAGGATAACGTTCGAGAGCATTATTAACCTCATAAACCCTTTTCTCCTTGTGAGATGAAAAAGGCCTTGGAACAAGCCCCCGCAGAATACGGATACTAGGGTTCAAGTGGTTTAAGTTAAAGGTTCAATTGTCAAAGGCAGTGTCAAACAGTACAGATAGAACAAGGATTGTCAGATCTCGCTCACCTCAGTGGCATTATCCTTCAACAGCTGTTCTACCACTGTCAAAACCTCCTTGCAAAGTTCACATGGCACCGATTTCTGTAAGGAGAAAAACGTATTATTGCATGTAACCAATCACTGGTGTATCACTGATCCAAAGTTTACACCAAGATCCATGAACATTCAATACAAACAAGGCGGGCAGAAAATGCGGGACTGGGGGTTGTCAAAAATGCCTCAATGCAAGCAGGACCTCACCATTTGGGGCTTGTTCCATACGTTCTGTGTGCAGTGCGCCACGGCTCCACAAATAGATGCGGTCTTCACATTCTGACACCAATAGGGGGGACCGCGAGCACACTGCTCAGTGCCGAGCAGAGGGGTCGCTACAGCTGAAAGTAGAAGAAAAAAAAAGTCTCATGTATAAAACAGATCTTTTCAGCAGTCAAATGGAATAAACATTGCCAATCACAATTTTTGCTACAAATTGTACAAAACATGGGATACCGACATTTCTCCAGCTAATCTGCAGTTGTCATCTCATTTGAGAGGCGAAAAGAAGTTAATCTTGTTCAAATTCCTTAAAGCCGATAAGGGTCTAATCTATCAAGGAAACAATTGGATTCTTATGATTATGCTTTCACTTTCTCTCTTACAAGTGCAATAAATTAAGATTATTTTGTCCTCAAATAATTTAATAAATAACTGGCCAGGCACATAGGCTGGTATTCCGGCCTGACAGCGTGTCGCGGGTTCGAGCCCCGATCCCGACCACCTTTGCTGCGTGTCACCCCCCCCCCCCTCCCCCTCCCCCATCTCGCTCCCCATTTCCTGTCAACCTACTCTTACTGTATACCTATGAATACAAAGGCATATATATATATTATATATATATATATATAAAATAATAACTTAAAGTTATACCATGTAACTTTTTTTATAAAACAAATCTTAAAATTGTCCTGTTAAATCGCTAAAGTTTTAGAACACCCACTCTGTTATTTTCAGCTTCTGAAGCCTTCTCTTTATATGTTTTCTATGAGTTGTGAGGGGGGGAGAATTTCCCGGCAAAATGATGTCATTTCCCACATGATACACTACCGGCCAATCACAGCGCAGATCATACACCACCGGCCAATCACAGCGAGTCTTGCTGTCTCTAAAGGAAGTAGCTTCCCTCAGCAACTGTGTTTACATTGGTGAAGGAATCTTGCTTGCTACTCCCTCAATCCTGGTCTAAAAATGACGGGAGACGGCTCTACGGATGCGTATCGGCGAGGCGGAGGTGCTCGTGACGGCCGTGGTGGTCCGCGGCGAGCCGGCGACTCCGGCCGAAAAAAGCAATACCGCTACTGACCATTAGTTGAGCAGCTTCCACAGTACAGCTTTAATAAAAAAATAAAACAAAATCATGGTAGTTCACATTCCAAGCTTCTTCAATTGATTCCAATTTCCTAACAAGTTATTCTAATTAAACCTATAATAGTATTACAGTATGTCTGCTAGTCTAGACACCCAGGTCTTTAAGGAATGAGGTCATGATCATAATGAGGAAAATGTTATACAACAGGGTAACAACCATTCAAATGTGTCTGCACTCTGCACTACTTCAATAATAGTCTTAAAATGTCAACAGGAAGACAGTGTTAATTAGCTTCAGTAAATATGTCAAAAGACACTGTTCACTCTAAGGACAAATCCCATAATGATGGGAAAATGCTTGGATTGAGACTACTTTATATATTTACCCAATGTATTATCGTTACAACTGACTGACAAGATATGACAGGTTTAAGTGACAAGGAACAAAGACATAAAAGTCCCCCCTCATCCCATTTTGCACAGTAAAATCCTCTGGAGGGCTCACTGAAAGTCCCCCCCTCCCATCCCATTCTGTAGTTATTCACTCCCACACACAGTTACAGTGCAGGTCCCTCCCACAATCCACTTCTTGTGGGTCACATGTACAGTCAGACAAAACAACAAGCCGTCCCAAACAGGCCTTTTGTCCTCATGACAGAGCCAAGTTACTGTAAATCCTCTCACCAGAGAAACGGAACAACCACCAACTTGCGTGATTCAGCAAGCGGTTTAGCACTCACTTTCCAGGCCAAAGTTAACAGAAACATTGACAATTTAGGCATTTAGCAGACGGTCTTAATCCAGAGCGATTTACAATAAGCAAGGACAGCAGAAGGTGCTTTGAAGCTATACACAGTCACACACACACACACAGTCACACACAGTCACACACAGTCACACACACACACACACACACACACACACACACACACACACACACACACACACACACACACACACACACACACACACACACACACACACACACACACACACACACACACACACACACACACACACACACACACACACACAAGGATGCCAGGTCAACAATGACTTGGCATCAGTCTACATGCCATCTAAATTACATTTAAGGCTTTGCAAAAGCCTGCCCTGCAAGGCCAACTTGGGGACACTGTGTCCCCATTCTGGGGTGAACATTTGGCCAAAATAGATGATCTACAAGCTTGTTGTTGATCTCTTATAAGTGACCACCCTAGGTGGAGTAGGGAATCAATGACAGTTAAGCAGTTGTCCTACGTGATTTAGAAAGAAGGAGAAAAAAATAAATAAAAGGAACATTAAGACTAACGTTGAATTTGTCTGGTCCTGGTAGAAGAGCCAGGCAACTATATAGTAGGGCAGGAGAGAGGGGTCTACCAGCACCCCAATGACATGTTTTCGAAACCTGTTTTTTTTGGACCGTTATGATGTCTAGTTATGATTTCTGCTTGTTGCCGTCGCCAACTAATACCCCATGGGGTTCATTTTTAACCTTTTCTCACAACTATTCCCATTCTGAACCATACAATGGTCATAACAGAAAATGCCATAACGCTTGATGTAAACAACCTACAGGGACAAATGAACACACTTTTCTATATGATTTTGACCCAGGGAATTCATTAAAGTGGTTATTTTTTACATTTAAGCACATCTTGACCCTATTTCAGGACAGAAACGGCGAAGAATAACCCAAAAATGTTCAAAACACGTCTATACTTCTCTTTGTACAGATGAATTAAGGTGTATTCTTTTGATACCACAGGTTTTTTAGGACCCTTATGATGTCTAGTTATGATTTCTGCTTGTTGCCGTGGTCAACTAATGTCCCATGGGGTTAATTTTTAACCTTTTCTCACATATCCCCAATTAGTGTGGGGATTTAGGGGAGCAAATGCTAAATTTGTGCAATTTTGACTTAAAGCGCGAAATTTTGCACAGATGTAGCCCAGGGCTTGCTCTAATGATTTAGCTAGCGCGCCCGAGTCTGCGACCTTCGGGGTCTCCACAGCGGTCAAATCAAGTTGGGCTTCCATTGACTTTCTATACAGGAGGAAAATACCCAGAAAAAATTTTTTTTTCTGGGTATTTAAGGAGGATCTGAGGGGTCTAACTAGGGGTTTGTCATGATGCTGAATCCATTGCAGGCATTTGTTTTGCACAAAAAACATTCAGTGGGCTAGAAATGGCCTTAGAAAACAATACACGTATGGGTGAGTATTCATGTTAGTCGGAGGCCTTAGGGTTTTTTTTTTCTCGTGCTAATCAGTCTAAAAGTTCAAGATTTTGCACAGATGTAGCTCAGGGCATGCTCTAATGATTTAACTAGGGTGCCCGAGTCTGCGACATTCGGGGTTGCCACAGCGGCCAAATCAAGTTGGGCTCCCATCGACTTTAGTGATGAAAAGTGATGAGTCATCACTTTTCAGAGTTGTGTGGGTGCTGTGGCGACCCCGAAGGTTGCAGACTCGGGCGCCCTAGCTAAATCATTAGAACATGCCCTGAGCTACATCTGTGCAAAATGTTGAACTTTTAGACTGATTAGCACGAGAAAAAAAAACCCTAAGGCCTCCGACTAACATGAATACTCACCCATACGTGTATTGTTTTCTAAGGCCATTTCTAGCCCACTGAATGTTTTTTGTGCAAAACAAATGCCTGCAATGGATTCAGCATCATGACAAACCCCTAGTTAGACCCCTCAGATCCTCCTTAAATACCCAGAAAAAAAATCTTTTTCTGGGTATTTTCCTCCTGTATAGAAAGTCAATGGAAGCCCAACTTGATTTGACCGCTGTGGAGACCCCGAAGGTCGCAGACTCGGGCGCGCTAGCTAAATCATTAGAGCAAGCCCTGGGCTACATCTGTGCAAAATTTCGCGCTTTAAGTCAAAATTGCACGAATTTAGCATTTGCTCCCCTAAATCCCCACACTAATTGGGGATATGTGAGAAAAGGTTAAAAATTAACCCCATGGGACATTAGTTGACCACGGCAACAAGCAGAAATCATAACTAGACATCATAAGGGTCCTAAAAAACCTGTGGTATCAAAAGAATACACCTTAATTCATCTGTACAAAGAGAAGTATAGACGTGTTTTGAACATTTTTGGGTTATTCTTCGCCGTTTCTGTCCTGAAATAGGGTCAAGATGTGCTTAAATGTAAAAAATAACCACTTTAATGAATTCCCTGGGTCAAAATCATATAGAAAAGTGTGTTCATTTGTCCCTGTAGGTTGTTTACATCAAGCGTTATGGCATTTTCTGTTATGACCATTGTATGGTTCAGATTGGGAATAGTTGTGAGAAAAGGTTAAAAATGAACCCCATGGGGTATTAGTTGGCGACGGCAACAAGCAGAAATCATAACTAGACATCATAACGGTCCAAAAAAAACAGGTTTCGAAAACATGTCATTGGGGTGCTGGTAGACCCCTCTCTCCTGCCCTACTAATAGGTCAACAAAGTTCACACAAATCACTGAAAGCAAGGGTCAAAACTCTGGTGTTACGGAAATGAAACTCTGCAAAAACGACAACAATTTATGTGACTAATGCCAACCATGAGGAGATAGTAACCTAAACGTTATGAGTAACTCATCACATGCCACTGTGCAGAACAAAAGATTATAACTGTGGAAACACATTGCTCAACAAAAATATCTGGCCTACTTCGGAGTTTCAATGTCGCAGGCATGTAAATACAGGTTGGCCGCCTGTCGAGTTGGGGGGGCAAAGGACATTACTGTCTGTGTGTGTAAAGCTTATTTCACCAGGTCAGTCAGATAAGCGCTATATACAGACACACAAAGAGCAAATGCCATGAGTTTTCAGGAACCGATAGTGCTAATGCTTCTGCATTTAACTGCTACTGTTTGCTGACAATGAATGAAACATAGCTTCAGTTTCACGTGCAAACATGTCAAACCCACAGTTACATTGTTATAAACGGCCCCAGTTGCTCCCAGTCACGTAGGCCTACATCCTCATACCGGTAGTACAAAGTTGTGTTTTCAGCTAGGTAATTTAGAAGATAAATTCACGGCAGGGAACAAAAATCCTTTCTGCAGAAGAATGCGATAAAGTTTAGACACCTGCACCTCCCGCGCCCCCACCCAATGAAAAGATGAAATGAAACTTGCGGGGGATCACATTTCACACTTCTGCATTTCTTCAAGTTACAAAAACAATACTTCAACTATTAATGCCAGTAGGGAAAGTAATCCATCAGGACATACATTAACTAGTTTGTAGTTTCGTTATATTTTCAATTTGAATGTTGTATTATGCAAAAGCATTCAAGGTTCAGTAAGTGATCTATTTGTTGTTAGAGTAAGTGTTAAATTGCCATACAGTGTAACTGTTTGTTCAGTATTGGGGTCTGTCCAGCTCTTTAGCAGTTTATGTTAATAAAGCACAAATTGTTAAGAAAGGCATTCTATAGATGACGCTTATCATTATAGAAAAACTATATATTTTCAGGTCAGGATACTAATGTTATCCAATCAGCCAGGAGAGATAAGAAGGAAAACAAGTGAAATTGGAACTGATGATGACAAAGAAATGAGCAGGCAAAACCTGTACTGGACACTAAAAATTGAGCTTGAGAGACCCTCGCCTTGGATGAAGACTATCATAGATGCATTTCATCCGAGTCTGACTTTTGCTTTCATATCAGACTGTTACAGAACAAACAATCAATAATTAGAAAATAGAGCTTTAACTTTATAACAAAGCAAAAGTTTTAACCAAAAACTCCAAAAGTATCACTTACACAACCTCTAATGTTTTTTGTAATGCAATTATTACTCATCACCTTTAACCCCAATGAGTAAACAACATCTTCGATGTTCCAGGAAATAGACTTTTGTCAAAACAGGTTAAGTCGATAATAGTCGAGACAAAGCATAATCTCTCACCTAGCTGATTTTTACTTTCTTAAATTATCTTGATTTTAGAGATCATTTTAAAATTACTTTTATATTATTTATTATATTTTAATTAGCCTGAATTTAGTGATCTAGCCCAGTGGTTCTCAACCTTTTCATGCCGTGACCCCCAAAATAATCATATTTTAACTGGAGACCCGTCACCCTGACGAGCACCAAGAGTTGAGGCATTACATTTTGTATAACACGGTCCTATAGCGGCTATTTTCACAATTTCTGCCTATAGTATTTCACGATTTATTTAATTTGTCATTTTAGAGGTATTAAAAAGTTCTTAAATTGTCACTTTAGAAATGTGCATATTGGCCTACCCTCTCTAAACACTTACACTTTATGTTGGTGTGTTGACTGTTGAGAGAGAAAACAATGTTGCACTTCAAGTTAATCATCTGGGGACCCCCCAAAATAATTTGGGGACCCCCCTGGGGGTCCCGACCCACAGGTTGAGAACCACTGATCTAGCCTACTCATGTCTCTTGCCGACAAGACCTATGTTCTTCTCGGAAAACGACACCGTGGTAGGACAGATTATAGACCAGAGAGAGACGCATTGCTGATACTGACAGCCAAGATGTGTTGGGGCAACTTGGGGCGTTACTTTAGCAGTTAGCACCATATCTATATGGTTAGCACAGCCAGCTAATTAGCCTAGCCACGCCGCTGTAGCAATAACATTAAACACGTCAGCTAACTCTAGCAAACTGTCAGTGCAAAATGACCAAAACAAACGAAGTGACCAAAACAAACACATTATTTTAGTGCCAGTATTACGAAAAACAAACGTGAAACACATTGAAACGTCGTCATCTACACGACTACTAGTCAAAGTTAGCAATGACTTGGCCTCTGTTGATGTTTACCAAAACGTTTCACGAAAACAGCAGATCTACAAGCTCTCAGCTCATCGCGGTGCGACGCGCTGTGAGCTTGTAGATCTGCAGTTTTCATCCGCACAGACAGCAAGCACCGCAGTCGCAGTAGGAAAAAGACAATTCGAAACACTTCCGCACTTCAATGAAAACTCAAGCAACCATTACAAAGCAAAACACTTGACTCGGGACATTTACACATTTTCTCATCTTGTCGTTGTTTTTTTACCTGACGAGACGAAGAGCAGAGCTATAAGCGGCAGCATGATGACTCTGCTGCTGTTTAGTTGGTATCTTTTATTCGCTGTTTTGTTCGTCTCTTGTTGAATGAAGGAGAAGGACGTCGTGTTCTGTATTTCTGCAGTGCAGCCGAGCCTTGTTGATGCTTTTATTATGACCACCCTGTCACATGATGACTCATGTCACATGACCGGTGACGTCACAGTCACGGTCCTCTTTGGTTGCAAAACACCACCAAGGGGCACTTTTCTCTGCTGCAGCTGAACCTTGGCTTACACACTGCTTGATTTATTTGTTTTCTATGTATATAAGTCTTCTTCGTTAAATTAATATCTGCTTTGATCATGTATATTAATAATAGCATTGTTCATAAAAAGTCAAGAGACGACAACATTGTGAGCAAATATGCATGTTTAGAAAATGTGTTAGTATTGGGGATATTGGCAAAATGTTACAAAACAATCTGCAAAAACTTTCTCTCTCTCATAAGAATCCCCCTGACTCTGATGTTGTATTATCTGATAATGTGCTAATCATATGACTTCTTTGTTTGTAGGCTTGTTTTTTGTGAGATTTAAAGGAGTCCCCATCCGCAATCAATGGGGGTACATGTATTGTAATCAAATTATTGTCTTAGGAATGCGACAATTACAAAACAATATTACCGGTATTGAACTCAAGTCTCCATGGTGTGAGTGATCAATAGGGGTAAAAAACATTTTTGGGGTTAACTACTCCTTTAATGTTACCTAGTGTAAGAGGGTAAATGTCTTGCACCTCGACACTGAAGCGGTTGTTATTTATTTTTCCAGACAAATTTTGAACCAGTTCAGACTTCAGAGTGTTTCCACCGAAAATGAATTGAACCCTAAAAGTTGGTTCAGAACTGGAACCATTTATTTTTTTATTTTTGCCCTGACCTGGGAACCAAAGTGGGCATGTCACTATCCAATAGGTTGGAAGATGCAGATCATATGCAGAATTGAAAGATCATCATTAAAAACAATGAAAAGAAAATTTAAACTGTAACTGCCATTAATGATTGAATTTCCCCCAATAAAAGGACACTTTGACCTGGAATCGAACCTGGGACAACTGGGGCAAAACATGCTAACAGGTTTACAGTAGACGTACTGTATATCAGTAACAGAAGGGCAGATTTTAAAAGAGTTTTCACGTTTCTGACCTGTTCCTTGGGAAGTGTTATCAAACCTAAATATGAAAAACAGAAGTATCCCTTTAACACACAAGGTCAGTTCAAAAATAGAACATGTTACAAGTTAATAGGTACTTTGTCTTCATGAGGATATAAAACTGTAAAGAGGAACATCCGATAGAGAACTGAGATAATCTACAGTACTCCCACTTCTAATAAAAATCTGTCCTTATATAAGGTTACACCCCGCCACTCCGAGATGTCTCCTTTCCGACATGTCTCCATTCCGACACTAACCCTATCTCTAACCCTAAACTTAACCCCTATGGGAGTGTTGCCACTCCGACAATAAGAAGTCAATTTCGGAGTGGCGACATGTCGGAATGGAGAGCGACTCCCCCTTATATAAGTACGTTGCAATATATTGGGTAAGACTACAGTAATAAATTAATGGTGTATGTATATATTATAACCGTTAATCTCATGATCTATGACAGTTTTATATGTTCTTAAGACTATTATTTCAACCATTTCAGCCAACCTTGTCCTAACTTTCATCGAAAAAAGATGGCTAGGAGTGTAATAAGATGTTTAAAATGTGCTTAACCATTTCAACCCTGGCATTCCTATTTTGAGTAGTTTTTCGCAAATATTAAAAAATGTTTCAAATCTCTTTAAAAAATATATATATATTGACAATAGCAAATCTACAAACTCACAGCGGCGTCGCATCGCTACTTGTTGATTAGTTATTTATAAAATGTGTCATACAATGAAGCATACACAGTGCTTACATGGTTAATGGTGAACTTTACAGCACATTCAGGGAAAGAACCCCATGTTAAGAAATTCAGAGTTAGCGGTAGAAACTAGAAAGGGGATTTGCTGGGAACAAGAACTGAAACTGTCTTCACTGACACAAACATTAACCTAAAGTCTATTTCAAATGAAAAAAGCAGAACTCATAATGTAAGGTACAAAAAAAAGTGATTTATTTTACAATACAACACCAACTGCAGGCCAACATGAGAAAACTTTATATTGCTTTTCTTCTGGCTGTGACGTTCAAAGCCCTGTAAAACAAAGACATCTGTTATACAGTATTACAAATTACAGTGCGAGCACACACACACACACACACACACACACACACACACACACACACACACACACACACACACACACACACACACACACACACACACACACACACACACACACACACACACACACACACACACACACACACACACACACACTTCAACAGGGCGTTATTACTAGATATGATTGTTGTAATGTAATTGGAGGTTTGACCTGCACCCCCATTATCTGCACATTATCGAAGTGTCGTTCGAATGCACTGCAGTATCTTTGATAACGTACATTATGGCGTTACAAGCATCAGAATCAGCTTTATTGTCACATCACAGGTTTACAGAAGTAAAGAAGTGGGCAAAATTCATTTTTGTGCATAGTTCCCACTGTATTGTTATTTCCACGTAGAAGAAAGATAGGGAAGAAGAGAGAGAGAGAGCGGGGGGGCATAGCTAACTAGAATTAATCAGTATTCAGTATAGTTCATTACTGTATTATATACTGCGGTCTGTGGAGGTCAAACTTAGAACATATTGCAAAAATGGTAGGTTAGCTTTCACTTTATTGCTTGTCTAATAGTTGTGTTGGTTGTTGTGGAAGTGTTGCGATCTTTTTAGTATTGTTTCGCTTGCTCTCTGTATTTTATCATCCTATCACTACTTTGATTGATTGATTGGAGGATTGAATACTTTATTAGCAGTCCGCATATGAGATACATAAAGGGATCCTGTGTAAATAAGCCATAAAGCTTACTAGGATATCCTTTTAGTTGACCTTGTGATGAAACTGTACTTTTTCATAGATAACATAAAATGTTAGCCTTGAATCAAGACTATCATAGTCTGACTTTTACTTTCGAAAAAGTCTGACTTGCGGTCCTCAGATGAACCCCAGATGATCCCCAGCTAAATGATGGAGAGTTTGTAAACAAATGGACCCTTATAGATCTTTAACTATTGAGAGCTATTTAATCACCTGCATTAATTAATTTACAAGAAGTCTACACAATTAGAGAATGTAGAAGAATTGTTATTTTTCTCAACATGGGCCTGTTATCTCTCCTATGGTACCAATATCAATACAGCATGGAATTGTGGACACAATCTTATCCAACGATAACAAAATATTCTAAGTCTTGGGTATGAGAGGCTAAATCTCATCAAATGGTGTTCCGCGGTTCAAATGACAAATAAGCAATGGACCTTGATATGAAAATAAAAAGGTTGAAAACCACTGATCTATGGAATTGTTATGGGCTTACATTCGTTCATTTCTGGACGGTGTCCTGGGCTTCAGGGGGAGGGCCGCCACAGCAGGGTCTCTTGGAGACCTCAGGGTCTTTCTTTAGCACGGTCTGCCTCACCACGTCCACGTCACGCTCCAGGTGGTCCAGCAAGCCCGTGAGGATATTGGGCGCCGCGTGGAAGTCCACCAGGAAGTAGGAGCCGTGCGTGTGTCGCTCGTTGTGCTTGGAGATCTTGTAGGGCAGCAGCCTCTCGCCCAGGTTCTCCAGGTCTCTGACCACCGCGCCCCGCTCCATCAAGGTCTCCACCGTCCTGCGGATAAGGGTTGGGACGATAATCGTTATTATCGTTTATCGTGATAAAAAAAAAAGCTGACAATAATCGTATCGCAGATTTAATTTATCGTTAAATTGTCTTCTGTCATACAATTCAATTCAAAGGAGCTTTATTGGCATGAGAAAAATATACTTTTACATTGCCAAAGCAAGTGTCAAAATATACACTGGGACACACTGGGAGGAATAATTCACCCCTGCTGAGCTGCAGCCATAAAGTGCATATCCGGCAAAGTCACAGGGTACCACTCTATCTAAAGCGAACCTGTAGAGAATGTACTTGATAGTCTTTATTTTGTCACTGTACCAATTCTCTACAAACTCACAACTCATCACGTTGCAACGCGTTGAGAGCTTAGTTGTAGATCTGCAATTTTTGGCAAACATTCCCCCCAGAATATGGATGCTGGGGTTCAAGCGGTTAACCAAAAGTGTCATGTTTAAAAGTTTTAAGGGGGTCCTCTTGCCTGGCTCCAGCCAATAGACCCGCCCACTCTCTGAGCGGACTGGTTCTCTTGGTCTGGTGTTGTCATATGAGGCCAAAGTTTCTCTGGTTTAGGCAGAACCAAGCCAATGACAGTCAGAGCCTCGAGGAGGGGGTTGGTCTAACTTTTAAAAGTCAACAGAAACAGGAGCTCAGCCAAAGCTCTTAATTGCTCCCTTTGAACTTTAAAAGGGGTTGTGCTTACCTCGTTAGCATCAAAGACAACGACCTGTTTGATGCCTATCATAGAGGGGAGGGGGAGGGGGGAATGTTTTTGTGTACACACAAGTCAAACACAACCCCTCCCACCAGATCTCTTGTGATTGGGAATTTCAAATTTCAAATCCCCTCCCCTTTGAAATCTCTTGTCAATGGGACAATGTCAGACTCAAGCTCAGCACAGAGTCTGAAATCAGGCTAGGGGTCCTCCCTATGTTCCCCACACAGGTCTCCAGGTTAGCATTCACCAGCGTCGGCAGGTTAGCATTCACCAGCGTTAGTTTTACTGAGGTTAGGGGTTAAGGTTAGGTAGGTTTAGGTGGTAAGTGTAGAAAATAGAACCTGGGGAACATAGGTACTGTCACGTTTTAAGCATAATTTGTATCATCACGATATTATCGTTAATCGCTATTATTTTGGTCACAATACTCGTGACATGACATTATCTTATAGACCCGTCACCCCATACATACCTGCGGAGGGCCGCCGCGGTCTCTGGCCGCTGCATGGCCTTCATGATGAGGGCCAGCTCGTAGCGGGGCATGGTGGTTTTCAGATGAACACAACAAAGAAGACAGATAATAATAATAATACTAATCGAAACAGACGAATGTCATGTCTAAAGCCATGGGTTCGAATAGAGGACGGCCATGTTAAATTAATGACATGTACGGGAAGAGGAGGAGTTTGTTTACGTATAATGTATGGGACCGTGGAGTACAAAATAATCCCCAATGTAAACAATTAAACCATAGTGCTTTCTTTACAATTCGGTCTTATTAGTAGACCGAATTGTACTTTCGTGTCTTTTCCTAAGCGAACTGCTAATGAAGTATTCAATTAATCAATCAATGGAAACAAACGACCACCCCGCCTCACCAGGCTGTTGTTTACTGTTCAAGTGCTCATATCCGGTCTAGGGCCCGCCTACCACATCCGGCCATTTCCACACGCACATATACATGTACACACAGACTGTTTCCGTATCCGCTCTAGACAGAATGCGTAAACGGCGAAGCGAATGGATCCCAGTCTATTGGAACGACGACCGAAAGATAAAGCGTTATTATGGAAGTTTGGAACAACTGTAGCGTTGACAACGCTTTGAAAACACAACTTGTTAAACAATAAAAACAATTAGTCTAAAAGCCAACTATTTCATGAAGCAAACACATTTACGATAATAACACGCAGGGGCGTCACATGGGGGGGAAAGTGGGACTGAGTTACTTGGGCCCAAGGTGGAGGGGCCTAAATAAATAGCAGATCTACAAGCTCACAGCGCGGCACCGAGAGTTCGCGCTGCGAGCTTGTAGAATAGATCTGCTATTTTTGAAAAGTCGTGAAAATGTGCGCAAATCTTTGAATGGATGTATTTTTTAAGCAAACATTTGTACTGGGGGTCCTCCCTGGAACAAAATATTTTGAGATGGGGGGGGGGGGTGTCTGTGGCCAAATACATATCATTTTGGGGGGCCTTCACATGAAAACGTTTGAGCACCACTGACATAGAAACATATATAGGGTTTTCAAAAAACCTCAGAAGGAAGGATTTGGTTTTTTGTCGTTGCCGTGTAGGCTAGCTTGAGCCTTGAGACACGGCAACGACAAAACACCAAACAACCTTCCATTGACAATGCATTGGACCTCCCCCTCCCCCCCCTCTTTTTTGACACGATAGCTGTCGCAAATGTGTGTGGCGCAGTTATGCGTAATAATACGTTCCCACTTCCCAGTCTAAATGGTGAACATTCATGGGGGCCCCGCAGTGAATCCTTGTACCCAGGGCCCAGAATTTGGTGCGACACCCCTGTTGATAACACGACGTAATTATTGTGCGCCTCCTATTCGCCACCACGCCCCCACAGCGCCGCGTGATTATGGATCCAACTGGGAAAGATGGATGGAAACGGCATAGAGCGCTCGTTTTCACAGTTATTGTCCACGACATTGCAAGCGGCGCGAAGGCACGCGGACCTTGGTCAGGGCCGCGCGGCCGGCGGAGCGCCGCGCGAGTTACGAAGCCGTGGTGAATGCAATCGTTATATTTTATCGTTATATTTTATTATCGTGCAAGCGCACGATAAACGCCATGATAATTGGGTTTTGGTGCACCTCGCGCGGTCCAAGTGACTACAACGGAGCGCTCCCTACGTCCGATTCAGCCAATCACAAGCTTCAAAAATGAGTCCGGGGCGTGGTTATCCATCTTTCCCAGTTGGACCCATAATCACGCCACAGGGCCCACATGTGACCAGAGCGTCGCTGCGTCGGTCCAGCGTGGTGGTGTGAAAATGGCGGAGCAGAACGCAGTGCCCAGCGATCTGTTCAAGCACGTTTATTCCTTTTTACTGGAGAACAAGTTCGCCAAGGCGGCTCAGCAGTTCATCAAGCAGGCTAAAGTGGTGAGAGGACCGTTGTTTAGCTATTGTCTTCAGTCTAATACGCTGATCTGTCGCTAAGAAGTTTAAGTTGTTTAAAGTACACTGCCTCACACGAGGAGAGATACTTGTGTCGTACAGCGGTGTCGCTTGCTGATAAGACCTGATCTGTTGTCTTTGATTATATTTATTTATTTGTTGGCTTGTATTTTAGGTTATATTTCTGCATGGCAGCCTCTAGTTGCCCAGTTAAAATTAACGATGGCTTGCCTTTACATACAACCGAACCAGCTAGGATAACGTGTTGTCGTTTATGTGCCACTGCCAGCCAGGTGTTGCAATCGACACTCAAAAGAGTCAAGCGTACAATTATTTGATTTTCAAGGTTCATTTTGCAATGTTTCTTTCCCCCAGAATCCACAAGATCAAAATGAAGAGAGCCTTGTCGACATCTACAACTTCTGGGTGAAGTGAGTGACTTGTTTTACTGCTTGGCACATTTTGTCCAGACCAGTGGTCGTCCCCTTAATTTGGGGGGGGGGGGGGGGGGGGGGAGGGACCCATGGGGGGTTTACATAATGTAACACTAAACTTTGCAGCTATTTTCTTTATTTTTGTAAGCACTAGCAAGTGCTTCATTCAGAGTGTACTGTATTTGTGCATTTATATATAACATGACGTCAGTTAACTGTACATTCAGTATACACTTTTTAAATGCCCCCCAGTGACAGACACACACACACACACACACACACACACACACACACACACACGTGCACAAGTTCACCCTCCTCATGATGCAGAAACTCATCAACATCACGTAGGCTACACACAAAATATGATCATGATCCATTTTTCCATCTATTTGTCACAATTATTATTATATTGATAAATATCCTTTCTCCTCTTTGATCACTTTCCATAAGGGGCAAAATGCGACGCGATTGTCTGTTTGGAAAATATCTTGTATCTCGATTTTGGTCAGCACCGACGACTGCATATTTTGCAGCAGACCCTCTTACTGTGCTGCATCACTTTCGGATTCGAGATAGTTTTATCGCCTGGCCGGCTCTTAACAAGCAACACATCGGGTACCGGTAGTGCTTCTGAAGCGCTTCATATAATACGAACATTTCTTCTCAGGTCGCCCGAATCAAAGAAACGAAAGGCTGAAGATACCAATGGTCCAACAGAAGATGCCAGTGGTCCAACGGCTGCCAAAAAGACAAAGGCCGACGCAGGGAGCAGTGAGGAGTCGAGCAGCGAGGCAGAAGATGCTGCACCTGCAGGTATGTTTGTTTCATCTGATCACCATGCCTTAAAAAAGGACAACTTTGTTTTTTTTTTACAACAAGGGTTTATATAGATTGTAATTAGAGAAAAGAAAAGCTAAGTGTTAAAATGTTTACATTTACTGCTTTCTATTGTTTTAGCGATTTTAGTATTTTGATTTCAGTGGGTGGGGGCATGCATACAAGTGGCTAAATAATAAATATGTCTTTTTAGCTGCCAATTTCTTTGTTACTATTTACACCAGCCCCCATAAGTCACATCTGCCCATGAAAGATTGCAGTGCCTAAATATACATATTTAGCCATTTGCATGCATGCCCCCAGCCATGCATGCCCCCAACCTTTGATTTACATCGTTAAAATCACTAAAACGATCGAAAGAATTAAAGGAAAACATTTTAACACTCTTTTTTTCTCTAATGACTATCTAAAATATGAACCCTTGTTGTATAAAAAAACAAAGTTGTACTTTACATTTGAACATGTCACTGATGTGTTTCCAAATCCACTGCAAACATTTGTAACTTTAGTATCGGATGCTTTCATGTCCATGATTGTCCCTTTTCAGCAGCCACGGTTGCACCTGCTACGGTAGAACCCGCTAAGGCAGCAGCTGCTAAAGCTGCATCTAGCAGCAGTGAGGACTCTAGCGAGGATGAAGCAGCTACTGTCAAGGCTCCAGCAAAGGTTAGTAATCAGACTCATTCAAATAACACACTGACAGTCTGACACTGTACAGAAACAAGCCACTTTGTCTCTGTTCCACTGTCAACTAAAGCAGGGGTTCCCAAACTTTTTTGTCTCAGGGCACCCCATGAATATTGTTTTCATCCACCCCTACATTATATCGTCGTTGTCAGGTTCTCTTTTTGTGTTATTTTAAAAACGATTTAAAATAGTGAAACTAGCAGATCTACAAGTGCGTAGATCTGCTATTTTCACTACTTGTGTGACACTTTTGTATGATGAAGTAGGGCTTTTATTTCACCAAACATACACATTTGAAACTTGGAGATACAAGGTTTTATCCTGGCTGACAGTCATCATTTTCACTCCCAAATTCCAAATATTATCAAATTATCTTGTGGCACCCCTGGACTGCCGTCCCCACTTTGAAAACCCCTGAACTAAAGGTATTTTCTGAACACAGGTTCCAGTGAAACCTACAGCTGCAGCCGCGACGAGGAAAAAGGATACCAGCTCGAGCAGTGAAGAATCTGACTCTGAGGATGAAAAAAAGCCAGCGGCCAAAGCCTCTGCAACCAGTGAGTACAAACTATTTGCATTTAATATCATTAATGATGAAAGCAGAGCTCAACGAGACTGAGGCATGTTGGTCTGGAACTCTGGATGGAGATTGTTTCCGGTCATAAAAAGCCTATTCATGGGTTGCATTTGTAGTCCTACACCAGCCATGTTGAGGACTGGCGTAGAAAATCAGTTCTGTGCCAATCAGGCAAATAGAAACACCTGTGTTGGTCCTTAACATGGCCATTTAGGACTACAAATGCAACCCATGAATATGGACAGAGGTCGTGTTCATTTCAAAACAAGGTTTTAAAATGAAATGAAGATGAGTTGGTGCGGTGGACATGGGTGGATGATGTGGTGTAATGTTGATCTCACATCCTTGTCTTTCATTCTAATGCTCGTATTTCTAGAACCTAAGGCAGCCGCTGTCCCCGCCAAAGCTGCAGCTCAGAAGAAAGACAGCAGCAGCAGTGAGGACAGTTCTTCTGAAGATGAAGCGGCAGCAAAGGTACATCTAAAACCTAGAGGATACGTTGTTGCATGATTGTGCGTGTCCCTCGCCGGTGAACCGATTCTCCGGCTGAAAAACTTGACGACACGTTGTTTTGAAAATCATCTATTTTCGGTATTAAGTATAAATTAGACTTTATAGATCAGGCCCTGTCTGAATTCTTACACTGCATACTACAGAAAAAGAAGAAAATATGGAGAAAATCTGCAGCTGTAAAGTGTATTTGCGACCGTAGGTCGCACTTACTACAGAAAGCTCCACCAGGTGTCCGTGCGTCAGTCCGTCACACGTCACACGTCACACTTTTGCCCTGCTCATATCTCCGCAACCGTTGCCCCGATCCATGCCAGATTTTGCACACACACTCCTTACCTGCCAAACTAAAACCTCCAAGGACCCCCGGAGCTCCAGGGACCCCCAGGTCCCTGGGGGACCCCCAGATGTAAAAAATTTCCAAATGTGCAAAAATGACCAAATGACCACCCCAACGGGGCTGCTCACGGGGAATTCCCGGGGACCACCGACTCCTTGTGCTCCAGAACGGATGCAAAAGTGGTGGCGCCCCCAGTGGAGGACCCCCTGCCACTGCAGCGCACATAAAATGCCGTAACTTGGGCAAGGAGCGACCGGGAGAGCCGGGGCCGGTACCTATTCGTCCGCCTCGGCGGCGCGGAGACCCCACCCCTCATTTCTCACATGGCCCTCTTCTAGCGCCACCTTCAGGCCGATTTTTGAAAGCACATTTTTGGACACTGCTCCTCCAATTTTTGCCCTAAAATCACGCAAATCGCTACACAGTATGTCTACACTCATGTCATCAACATGGATCCGTCCACATTTTTTGGGGACACTGCTCCCTACTCTTTGTGTATACATGTGACCTACGGTCGCTTATCTCCCGATTAGGGAGTCTTACTGGTGTTAGCATGTGATGATTGTTTTATAAATGAGAGAAAACCGTTTCATACACAATTCTAAAGATGAAAGGTGACGGTGAAAACGGAGCGTTCAAAGACGAATGGAAAGAGAACTAACTATATGTGCATCCTGTCCGATGTCATCAATGCAAAGCCATTGTCTTCCACTATTATTCCACTATGACGGGACACCGCTGCCTGATTTCACATGTCTGTCATTCACTCTCAACACGGATAAAAGTATAATAAGCATTCTTAACTCATGACTACTTAACCAAACTACTCGGAACTCTCTCCTTGCCTTTTTAAAGTGGTCACCGCTTGTCCAACGTGCACAGATCGAGCACGGTCTGCGTACTCGTGGCGGTATAGATCCGATAAGAAAATATCCACGGCTACAAACTCACTAGCTAGTGCAGAAATGCTGCAGGACACATGGCAGGATCAAGAAAAAGAACTGGGCGTTTTCCTGAGGGTTTGAACCAGTTTCCGATCAAAACAAGCGCAAATGAATAGATAAACACCAGCATAATGTTGGATTCAATTAAATAACAAAAAATAGATCTGTCATATGTCGTCATTGGGACCGAAGGTTTTAATAGCTTGCCATCTCATCATTGGTAGTAAATGTGTTAAGGTGGGGGTAGGTAGACTCTCTGGACATTTGGACATTATTGCGACCGTAGGTCGCATTTACTATCAAACCCTGCACAAAGTGTAAGTCAGTCAGTCAGTCTGTCTGTCACACCTCACACGTCACACTCTTGCCCTGCTCATATCTCCGCAACCGTTGCCCCGATCCATGCCAAATTTTGCACACACCTTCCTTACCTGCCAAACTACAACCTCCAAGGACCCCCGGAGCTCCAGGGACCCCCAGGTCCCTGGGGGACCCCCAGATGTAAAAAATGACCAAATGTGCTAAACTGACCAAATGACCACCCCCACGGGGCTGCTCACGGGGAATTCCCGGGGACCACCCACTCCTGGTGCTCCAGAACGGATGCAAAAGTGCTGGCGCCCCCAGTGGAGGACCCCCTACACTGCAGCTCACATAAAATGCCGTAACTCCGGCTAGGAGCGACCGGGACAGCCGGGGCCGGTACCTATTAGTCCGCCTTGCCGGCGCGGAGACCCCACCCCTCATTTCTCACATGGCCCTCTTCTAGCGCCACCATGAGGCCGATTCTTGCAAAACACATTTTTGGACACTGCTCCTACAATTTTGCCCCTAAAATCACGCAAATCGGTACACAGTATGTCTACACTCATCCCATCAACATGAATCTCTCCCATATAGCGCCACCTCCAGGCCGATTTTTAAAAACACATTTTTGGACACTGCTCCTACAGATTTTGCCCTAAAATCACGAAAATCACTACACAGTATGTCTACACTCATGTCATCAACATGGATCAGGAAGATTTTGGCAAAACACATTTTTGCCCTATTTGTGGAGATAAGTGACCTACGGTCGCTTATCTCCCGATTTAGGGAGTGTTACTGGTAACCTATATGTGGAACTGTTGGTTATTGTAAATTGTTTATACAAAGGAGTTTCCGGGACAGCCATTAAATTATCACTCCCACGGCTACCTGTTTGCCTACCAGACCATATTAGGTGGAACCTTTTGCTTTGATAACCTGATACAGTGTCTTCCTGATAGGCTCCAACGAAGCCCCCAGCCCAGGTGAAACCCCCCCCTGCTCCCGCTAAGACCACAGCCGCCGCAGCCGAATCCAGCAGTGAGGACTCGTCTTCAGATGAGGACGAGGCTCCTCCCAGCAAGAAGCCCAAACAAGGTATGCTTTATACTGTATGCAACAGTAAATCCACTGTAATTTAAAGAATATATATTGTCGCCTTTTTGTTGTTGTAGTAAATTAATGCCCCTACTTGATAATACTACAGCGTCACACACAAGTAGCTGATCCACAAGCTCGAAACAAAGTTTTTGATTTTTAATCCGGAAAAATAACAGTTTTGGACTTATGAAGTCTCCAACCTTTAGAGATGATATATATTGTTTGATGCTTTTGTGTGACAAAGTATAAAATAGGCCTTAAGTTGTTAATCATACTAACCTATTTGTCCATATTTTCTTTCTTTTCCTCTTCTGTTTGTACCCTTTTACTAATGTTTATGTGCTCTTTTTTTGTAATGTTTTTTCTGTATGGATGGAAATTGGCATTCTTGCTTAATCCGGTGTGTTTACACTGCATTTTATGTGTGGAGTTCATTAATTTATTATGCGCTGTCCTGTTTTCATGACAGGAGCTTATAGTGCTGTCCCACCTCCAGCCCAGACACAGCCAGCCGCTCCAGCAGTCAGCAAGGCCAAGAAAAGTGACTCTTCAGACAGCAGTGATGAAGAGGCAGAGAAAAAAGTGACCGGTAAGAAATGGAATGGCCAGGATCACTGATAGCATTGGCTATCCGTGTCTCTTTCTGCATTTGCAAGGATTATCTGATGGTCGTTGTACTCTTTTAGCCAAACCTGCTCCTGTGAAGACCACCCCAGCCAAACCAGACGCTACCAAAACCGCTGCAAAGAAGCAAGAGTCCAGTTCTGACAGCTCAGGTAAAGATTAACGTTTCAGCTGCATTAGCACTTTATGCATTATGCATTCTCCGACACGAGCTGAGGTGGGTGAGCAAGCCAATAATGTGCGCTCCTCTCTTCAGATTCAAGCTCGGATGAAGAAGAGAAAAAGAAGCCTGCATCTAAGGTCACTCCAGCTAAGGTCACTCCAGCGGCAGTAATCCCAGCTAAGGTCACTCCGGCTGCGGACTCCTCAGAGGAAGACTCTAGCTCTGAGGATGAACAGAAGGTGCCAGAGAAGCCTGCAGTCAAAGCTGCACCAGTCAAGACGCCCCCTGCTAAAAAAGACGATTCCTCAGGTGAGAGATGGCAAAATCCGAGGACTTGTAAGTAGTCATAATGTCGTAATTAGTTATGATAGTTTATCATTTCCCGTGTTTCTAGTCAATGCCAAGCCCTACGGTTGGTCTTGGGAAGGGTATGGACAACCACAAGTCTCCTCTGATGGGGTCGCCAGTCGCTTCTTTTCACCAGACGGTGAGGAGTGCCTCTCTGTGACTTCATGGAGAGGGAGTAATGTATGCAAAGAACAACTGAGGCTTTTGCCTTTGTAGGGAGTAAGCATTCAAAACAAAACATAAAAAAATGGGTTTTTATGGCTTTTCTGACATGCATGTGACTTCAGTTCTCAGCACTACTCTGAGAACTACTCTGTCAAGTTGGCAAGTGATCCAATCCAATATAATTTATTTTTATTTTTTATTTGTATCCCACAATTTTGTGATCCAATTTTCACCCAGTGTCAATTATCTAATGTAATCCTGGGCGCTACACTCCCTCTGCCAACCTGGGGAGACCAACGGACTTAGCTCATGCTTCCTTCTATGCATGAGGAGTCCAAGCCGCTTTTCACCTGACAGGGGAGAGATTCCCCGGCTGGACATAGCACGTGGAAGGAACACATTATTCCAACCAGTTCCTTTCCTCTCCATCAGGCGCCCCGGCTGGCCAGGGGGAGGCAGTATAGAGAACAGGATTACTGCATGTTTTTTGTGAACAGGATTACTGCATGTTTTTTGTGAAGGTACCTACCCAAGAAACACGGGGAGAACATGCAAACTCCACACAGAAAGGCCCTTTTGCCAACCCCACTTAAGGTATGGGCACTGACGTGGAGGAGAAAACACGCCCACAGTGTCCGCAGCGGGAATCGAACCCAGGACCTTTTAGCTGCCGACTGCGCCACCATGCCCCCAATATGTGTTTTGACAGTATATATTCTCTATTCTTCATTAATCTGTTCCAGACTCTGATAGCAGTTCTGAAGACGAGGCCCCTGCGAAATCTGTAGCTAAACCCGTTGCCGCGCCAACGCCAGCGGCTGCTTCGGCTGCTTCGACTCCCAAACCCCCAGCTAAGGCAGCAGAGAGCAGCTCTGACTCGGATGACTCCTCTGAAGACGAAACCCCACCCAAGACCAAGCCCGCTGCCACGCCTAAACCTGCCTCCAAGCCTGCTACACCTGCCTCCACCCCTAAACCTCCAGCCAAGGCCGCAGAGAGCAGCTCTGACTCCTCCTCTGAAGACGAGGAAGAGCCGGCCGCCGCTAAGCCTGCCTCCAAGCCTGCCTCCAAGCCTGCTACACCTGCCTCCAAGCCTGCTACACCTGCTGCTGCTGCAGAGAGCAGCTCTGATTCGTCCTCTGAAGAGGACGAACCGGCCAAGCCAGCAGCATCTAAACCGGCCGCACAGGCCCCCACTCCTGCTACGCCTGTGGTTAAGCCCGCTGCTGCAGCAGCAGAGAGCAGCTCTGATTCTTCCTCAGATGAAGAAGAGGAACCAGCCAAGGCCAAGCCAGCCGCAGCTAAACCAGCGCCCCAGGCCTCCAAGCCTGCAGCTGCAGCTGCTGCAGAGAGCAGCTCCGACAGTGACAGCTCTGAGGATGAGCCTGCTGCAGCCAAGCCTGCTGCAGCCAAGCCTGCTGCAGCCAAGAGCCCGGCTCCAGCAGCCCCAGCCAAGGCCGCCATTGCTCCTGCAGACTCCAGCAGCGACGACAGCTCGAGTGACGAGGAAGATGGCAAAAAGGCTGCGCCCAAGCCCGCAGCCGTCAAGGCAACTCCTGCCCCAGCCACACCTAAAGCTGCAACCCCAGCGGCCAAGGCCCCAGCCAAGAAGGCTGAGTCCTCATCCAGTGACAGTAGCTCTGACGAGGAAGAGGCGGCTAGTAAGAAGCCTGCGAAACCCGCCGCAGTGGCCACAACTCCTAAGACTACCCCAGCCACGACACCCAAGGCCACCCCTGCCAAGAAGGCTGAGTCCTCATCTAGCGACAGTAGCTCTGACGAGGAAGAGGCGGCCAGTAAGAAGCCTGCGAAACCCGCCGCTGCGGCCACAACTCCTAAGACCACCCCAGCCAAGAAGGCTGAGTCCTCGTCTAGCGACAGTAGCTCTGACGAGGAAGAGGCGGCCAGTAAGAAGCCTGCGAAACCCGCTGCTGCGACCACAACTCCTAAGACGACCCCAGCCAAGAAGGCTGAGTCCTCGTCTAGCGACAGTAGCTCTGACGAGGACGAGGCGGCCAGTAAGAAGCCTGCAAAACCCGCTGCTGCGGCCACAACTCCTAAGACGACCCCAGCCAAGAAGGCTGAGTCCTCGTCTAGCGACAGTAGCTCTGACGAGGACGAGGCGGCCAGTAAGAAGCCTGCAAAACCCGCTGCTGCGGCCACAACTCCTAAGACGACCCCAGCCAGTGGTTGGGCTGCCACCCCAGCCAAGGCCCCAGCCAAGAAGGCTGAGTCCTCGTCTAGCGACAGCAGTTCTGACGAGGAAGAGGAGACCAGTAAGAAGCCTGTGAAACCCGCTGCCCAGGCCGCGACACCCAAGGCCGCGACACCCAAGGCCACCCCCAAGACCACCCCAGCCAAGAAGGCTGCCTCCTCATCGAGTGACAGTAGCTCCGACGAGGAAGAGGAGGCCAGTACAAAGCCTGCGAAACCCGCCACAGCGGCTACAACTTCTAAGACTACTCCAGCCACGACCCCCAAGACCACGCCAGCCAAGAAGGCTGAGTCCTCGTCTAGCGACAGTAGCTCTGACGAGGAAGAGGAGAAACCTAAAGCTGCCACAGCGCCCGCCACCCCCACGACAAATGGTAAACTATTAAACAAACGCTGAATCCGTTGTTGGTATTTACAAGGGAAATACAATGTGGTTATAGTGAGACGGCTACAAAAAGATGACCATTACCTGAAAGGTCATGCTTGTTTGTTTTCGCTCCTGTTTGTATTGCCCTTTCTAAGCACCCTGTCTCTTGTCTATGCATGCATACAGTCAAGCCCAGTAAATACAATTTCACTGCTAAATGTCACCAGCACGTCTTCGACAGCGCAGGTCTTTACCCTCTTGATTTGCACAGGTACAAATGGCAACGAAGACTCGTCCGAAGGTGAGGAGGAGGAAGTTGAAGTGAAGACGCCGAAGGGGAAGAAAATTAAGCCCACCACGCCGCAAACGTTTCCAAAAGCCAATCAGAAGGTAAGACCTTCTCGAACCATCATCATCTTTATGTAGCTTTAACCCATTTAGACCTGAGGCAGATTCTAAAAACGCCTTCTAAATCCTGACCTAAGTTTTCTGAAAAACTGAAAACAGATTTATTCAAAATTACCAAACGATTGTGTTGCTATATACTATACATAGCAACAACAACATACAAAGGGGTTCCCGTCCTTATTAAAGGGGAAGAATATCTATCATAATTGAGTACTCAAAAGTTATAAGACATAAGTGAAGTGAGCGGTGCTTTTATGAGTCAATTTCTTTAAAGGAGTAGTTCACCCCCAAAATGACTTTTTTTCTATTGATTACTCATGCCATGGAGAGTAGAGTTCAATAATATTTTTAGTTTTTTTCAATAATATTTTTAGTTTTTTGTCACATTCCTAAGACATAAATGTGATAACAATAAATTTACCCCCATTCATTTCGGTTGGTGACCCGTTTCGAAACGGGTCACCATCCGGAATCAATGGGGGTAAATTTACTCAAATCAACATTTTTTTCTTAGGAATGTGACAAAAACCAAAAAATATTATTGAACTCTACTCTCCATGGCATTAGTAATCAATAGAAGAAAAAAAAGTCATTTTGGGGGTGAACTACTCCTTTAACACATGGGCGGCCAAGGTTTATAACATTTATAGCTGTTGCTGCTGCCACCATTGACTTACTGTTTGTTTTGACGAGCCCCGCAAGCTTCGTGCGTGTGCACGTGCGTGTCCAGAGAAGATTGAGGAGGATAATCCATTTGTTTACAAACGCTCGCGAAACTTGCGGTAAAAAATCGCGGTAAAATCGCGGTAAAGTGTCGCCGTGAAAACAATCAGCTCTCTGTTTCCATGGGGCTGTTTTCATCTCATTCTCAGATAAAGCCGTTCTTATGTTTCAAAGTAGAATCTAAAGCCATATTAAGTCCTTCCGTGAGGGGAGAGACAGAGGGGCTTCCTGCACTGACTGGGTGACGTAATGGATTCAGGTCATGCAAAGGGAAGCTGCAGTCTCAAAAAGTTAACTGTTTGTTGCCTCGTCCGTGAACGAGATAACTTCCTGTGGCAGGGGGACATCTAGTGGCCATAACTCGTCCCTGAACGAGTTTGGCGACATGAGTGTTAAGGGTCCCACAAACCAATGAGCCAAGTGCGGACACATACTGTACATACATACATACAAACAAACAAACAAACAGACAAAGCAATGCAAGAGCGGTTATCACTGCTCAAAAATGTATTCTGAAATGTAGTATAGTGCACAGGGTCATATTTATTGGCAGCTGCTGGGGGAAATATTTAAAAAAAATCACACCCAGTATGAAGTAAGCGATGCTTTTTTAATTTCATTATGCGGCCAGCGAAGCTTGGCCAATGAGCCAAGTGTGGGACATACGTACAAACAGACAAAGCCAGATGTAGGAGCGGTTAGCACCGATAAAAAATGTACAGCGATGTTGGTTTATATGCAACAAATGATTTCAAAAGGCTTGAGTGATAGCTGGCCTTCTGAACCAGTAAAAAGTATCACACATAGTACACAACCTTTACATGAATGTAATGCTTGTGGATGTTGTCTGATAATGTCTGTCTGTCTATCTGTTTGCCACACAGTCTCAGAATGTACCATTCCGCAGAGTAAGGGAGGAGGAGGTAGAGGTGAACCAGCGTCTCGCAGACAACTCATTTGAAGCCAAGGTGAGCCCTTTCTAGTCCAATGGTTCTCAACCATTGGACTATAAACTGTTAAGTTTATAGAGGGTAAATGCACAATTCTGAAGTGACAATTTAAGGACTTTTTATACCTCTAAAATGACAAATTAAAGATATTGGAGGCAGAAATAGCAGATCTACATGCTCACAATGCCTCTGCGTTGTGAGCATGTAGATCGGCTATTTTTACAATAGAACTGTTATACTAAATGTAATGCCTCAACTCTTAGTGCTCGTCAGGGTGGGGGGGTCCCAATTTAAGATATTATTTTGGGGGTCGCGGCCTGAAAAGGTTGAGAACCACTGTTCTAGACCCCCAGAGAGCAGCCCCCCAAATCATTGTTCTACTCCATCACTATCGGAAACAAGTAGTAGAGATGAATGTATAGTGTGGACATTTCCATCCATAGCAACGCTATGCTCTTTTTCTTCCAGCGTGGATCCAATGGTGACTGGGGTGCGAAAGCCAACGACTCGCTCAAGTTCACCAAGGGAAAGTCGTTCCGCCACGAAAAGACCAAGAAGAAGCGAGGAAGCTATCGGGGAGGAGCCATCTCAACTGGAGTCAACTCCATCAAATTTGACAGTGACTGAGAGACTTCTTTTTTTTTTTTTTTTTTTTACAACTCCTGCAATGACCGACACTAAGACTGTCGGGAGTGTTATTATACTCCTCTCTCTGCCCCTCACAGACTATTTCCCTTAAAAGAGTAGTTCACCCCCAAAAAACTACTTATATTCTATCAATTACACACCCCATGAAGCTTTGAATTCAGTTTTTAGTTTTTGTCACATTCCTAAGCCAATAATCTTAACAAATTGAGTGCTTTTCCCGACTGCTGTCGGGATTTCAAACCTAGCCACGGAGTGCTTTTCCAATTTAAAGTCTGATATCGCTTTTATATTAAATAACCGTAGTGATGTAAAAACTCAATATCCCATGATCCTTTTGGGAGATGACGTCATCAGGAAGTGAAATCCTCCGTTTGCTTCAATGCAATGCTCGGCAGTAAAATTCCTTTATCTCGTAATCCGTCTCCAGATCGCGTCAATCGGCCTGTATCTAAGCGACGGACAGTCTCTGTAACAATTTCTTTTCTGGGTGAAAGAAAACATGTTCAATCGATATCACAATATAGTGAATTTCCACAACATGGACACGTTGGTGGCTTCCGTGTCTTAGAAACAAGGTACAATCAATGGAAAATCCCTGGCTAAAGCTATCTAAATAATTCATTATACATAAAGCAATCTATTTGTTAACAGCGACTCCGCCAGTCATCAAATTATTGGCTCGGGAATACTACAAACTAACAAATCTCCATGAATTCAAAGCTTTGGGGTGAGTAATTGATAGAAAATAAGTAGTCTTTTGGGTGGATTAGTCTTTTCAAATACCATCTTCGCCACTGAGCTGAGCAGGGACTTTGTTGTCAGTTGCTAGTACTAGTTCATAATGGAGACTTGTCCATTCAGTTCTCATTTTAAGCCAACAGTGTAGTGTAGGATAAGGCTGCCTTGCATAGGAGAGATGTCTTTCTACCAGGGCTTCCTCCAGAAGAGTCCAGATAGCATCACAAAGGGGAAATCTGGAAATGGTCCTTTTTCGCTGCACTCATTTTGGCCACTAGGTGGCTGTAGGTCACCAATTACAGTTAACCTGGCAGTTGTGTTTTGGGTCCCTCTGTTGCTTTTTCGGACATTTGTTAAACTGTACAGTTTCCTCTTCTGTTGAGTTTCTTTCGTTATTCATTGTGAGATAATGAGTTTGTTTATTTTATTTGTACTCAAGCTTTGAAACGGCCATGTGTTGTGAAAGGTCTTACTTAAAAAGTCTGGAAGATAACTTTTTCTTGTCGAGTTCAGGTTAATTGGGGTGTCGTTTGTTTTCCTTTTTAAATGTGAGGAGGAGACCTCAGGCATCGTCTCTGCAAGTACATGTGAACACTTTAGGTTTTATAAGTATTTATTGAACAGTTTTATGCCATCTCAACATCCATATCGTCGTTGTCCGGTGGAAACCTTGTAATGTATGTCCAAAACCCTTTGTTTTGTATTTATCATTTTTAAAATGATTTAAACTAGTGAAAACAGCCTATCTACAAGCACACAACGCCTCGCACCCGCGAGGCGTTGTGTGCTTGTAGATCAGCTGTTTTCACTACTTTTGTGTGACGGCCTTGTATGATGAAGCAGGGCTTTACTTTGCGAAAGAACGTACACATTTGAAACTTGAGATACGAGGTTTCCGCCCGACAACGACGATATCTTCCATGTAACTCATCTCAACATCCATATCTTTTACATGTAACTCTTAAAGCCATCTTGTTTTGTGAGACCATCAGTTACTTTTTGCTTATCACCACTGTAAAGCGTTTTGACAGCCGAGGTTACCTCTCCTCCTCCCCCACCCAACCTCAAAGTTGTTTTAATTGTATCAATTTCAGTTAACTACTGTAACGTAGCCCTTATTTTCTTTTTCATATCGAGGACTTTTGTTCTAATTAAATAAAGCTATGAAAGGTACCAGAGTTCCTTTTTCTGATTGCAAACCTCTGTCGTAGCCAGTTTCAGTAGTTCTAATATTGTGTAAAAGACTCCCAAATGTATAGGCAGTTGGCTGTGTGTGGACTTTTTTGACGCCTCTTTGTCAGTTTCCAAAAACCTTGAAAGTTTTTAAAAAAATGTACATTTAACATCTCTTCCTGAGGTCCCTGGCACAAAAATAATTCAGATGGGAAGTTCCGCAAAATCCTACAGGTGTATCATTTTGGGGGGTCCTTATATCTCTACCAACCGTTGTGCTCTACTCCTCTTACAACTACTAAATGATTGATATACATGATCCAAAGGTTGTAGGTTTGAATCTACCTCCATCTTTACTCTGAAGCACGTTTTGAAGACTGACTTCCAGAAACCACACTTAAAGGCACTAAAGAAAAATGCATAACTATGAGGTGGTGCTTAGGCCAGTGGTTCTCAACCTGTGGGTCGGGACCCCTGGCAGATGATTAACTTAATGTGCAACATTGTTTTCTCTCTCAACAGTAAACCGACCAGCATAAAATAAGTGTATAGAGGGTACCTGCACATTTCTAAAGTGACAATTGAAGGACTTTTAAATACCTCTACAATGACAAATTGAATATTGGCCAAATGCTAGAGGAAGAAATTGTGAAAATAGCCGTGGGAATGGGACTTGAACCTGTCTGACATCGAGGACCGGGACAACCGATCAAGTGCACCACACTATTGAGTCAAGGCACCTTTGGGCCCTCAACACAGCGCTGCGTCTCAAGTCCTTAAATCAATCCTATTTCCTTGCTTGTATGTTAGTCCCTCCCATTGAGGAAATAGAGAAGAGGAGATGTCCCATTGGCCATTTCTGATGACATCACAGGTGATAGGCCAACTCCCAGTGGGCGGGACTAACAGACAAGGAAATAGGGAACAAGTGAAGGAAATAGGAATAATTTAAGGACTTGAGACGCGGCTGGTGCGTTTGAGTTGTCTCTTGTATTTTAGCCTTGAAAAGGTCAAAGGACTCCTGCAATGAACTGTAGGAGAACAGGGATTTGAACACAGAACCTCTGCACTGATAGTCTGATCTTCAGACCACTACACTATCTCTCACTGGGAGAGTGTTTTTTGCAGGTCTTTGAGTCGGAGTGTATCAAAAAAGCACCTTAAGGTGGAGACGACCTCCTGTTGGTCCGACCATGTTAACATTCACCAGGTTAGCATTCACCAGTGTCGACCCGGCAGGTTAGCATTTCACCAGGTTAGCATTCACCAGTGTTAGTTTTATTGAGGTTAGGGTTAAGGTCAGGTTTAGGTGTATCTTTGCCCCCCGACTTTCGGCACCTATTCGCGCAGCCAATCACAAGCTTCCGTTGCCTTAACCCAGTTGCCTTTTTGATACACTCGGACTGAAAGACCTGCAAAGTAATGTTTAGATCACTACACCATCTCTGGCTGCAGATTTGTCATGGTGCTTTCGAGTAGTTCTTTTGTATTTTAACCTTAAAAATTACAAAGTACTACTAGAACAATGTTGGAGGACTGGGATTTGAACATGGAACCTGTGCACTGAGAGTCTAATGTTGCATCCTACACTTCATTGCTTGAGTACTTTGATATGTTCAAGGCTACAACACAGGAGAACAAGTCAAAAGCACCAGCAAAAACTTGCAGTGAGAGATGGATGTCGTTGTGGTCTGAACATCAGACTTCCAGCTCGGAGGTCTAATGTTCACTACTGCTGCGATTTGACATTTTCAAGGTTAAAATACAAAAGAATACTCAAAAGCACCAGGAAGCACTAGGAAATCCCAGCAATGAGAGATGGTGTAGTGGGTCTAAATATCGAACTCTAAGTCAAGAGGTTCCATGTTTGAATCTTAGTCCTCCTACATTGTCTATTACTTTTCAAGCAAGGTATAAACGAAGTTCTCAAAAGGACTAGTAGACTAGGCTGGATTTCCAAGAAGGTGCTTATTTAAAGTGCTGAAGGCAAATCATGTACATTTTTGACTTACATGTTTTCTAGGGGTATTAAGGGCTGCTGAATCTAAATCTGCTGTATGTCAAGCTAAAAAATGGCCGCTAAGGCCACTAGATAGTTGGAGGACTGAGATTTGAACATGGAAACTGTGTTGAGAGTCTGAGCTTTAGACCAATGCAACATTTCATTGGTAAATGTCACGTTATGTGATGTATGGAGGGTCAATCTTTTTATTTTTATGCTTGGGGAGGGCAATTGACTTTTCCCCCCATTTGGAGGGAGGGTCATGGCATTTCCCCTGTCTTTTTTGTCACAACTCTAATGTCTAACTAATCTCATAGTCATCACAATAGCTCAGTGTGTTGAGATGCTCTCTCCATGCATGTACAAAGGTCCGGAGTTCAATTAACAGTTTATCATTTTAAAGAATACAGACATTTTAAACATCCTTATGTCCACCCCAGCACAATCTTTTCAGATGGAGGTCTGCAGCCGTATTGATTCTTTCACTTTTGTCTTCCATTCCATTCCATAGTATTACATAGAAAGAAACCAAGGGCTTTAGTAAGTATCAGTAATTTTAAACGCTCAGTGGCTAAAGAGCCTTGTTAGGATACATTTACATGTATGACATTTTAATATCTAGATTATATAATGTCTGTTTGACAGCATCCTCAGTGTTAAGTGTCAAGGGCATTCTGTCTGGAACAAATAACTTATACATGTGGTGAGATGTGCTCCCTGCAGGAAAAACAAGAGTGATGACCAGAGAAATGTCAGTGTTCAGACACTTGGATAAAGGAAAAGACTTAACATTCCTCATCCTTGCTACTGAGCTCACAAGACTCACCAGACCATCTTTAACTGTCCAATGATAATGTCCGATCAGTCCGTCCGTCCGTCCGTCCGTCCGTCCGTTACCAGGTAATCTCCGGTGCCGTTGCCTTGGTCTCGGCCAAACTGTGCACAGTCTGCACACACACTCCCTGGATGCAAATTCAGAACCTCTGCCCCACATTCCTCACATTGGCCTGTTACAGCGCCACCAGCAGGTAGACTTTAGCAAAACACATTTTTGGAACACAATGCCTCAAATCATGCATGCAGTGTCCGATTGCCATGAAAGGTCTAAGATTGTCGAAGAACACATGCCACCCTTTTTACATTGGTCTATTATAGCGCCACCAGGACACCTGCCCTGGTGGAGACCTGTGCTCGGAAGAGCACTGCTTCTAGTTGCTGTTATATTTCCCATATCCTTATAAATATGATTCTAAGCTTGAACGATAACTTTTAGGAAGGCCACTCGACAATCCTTCTTGGGGGTTTTTCTGGCCTTTCCGGCACATCATGTTTTGATTTTGTCTTGTTTATTACTTTGTGAAGTATTGTTTTGTTTTTCCATTTTTTGATTAATTCACACGTTTAAGAAATGTGCAAATAAACTAAACTAAGTTAACAGTATTTTACTGTGCACTCTACATTAGGAGCCATCCCTTATTTTGTGTTGGAGATATGGGAATGCCCTTTGGCCTCAGCGTCACTGCCTGCCTCGCTGTATGGCTGAACTAATCAGAGGTTAAAGTCTGCTACACTGTGGCTCTCAGTGGAGTCACAATAATGAGCACTTTGTGTTTTCCCTCATTACAGCCTGAGCTCGTCTCATCGCGGTAACCACAACAACACCTCGTGCGGTGGAAGCACTTCCTCTGCTGGGACTCTGACCATGAAGCTCCGGATCGCCACCCTGCTGCTCCTCTGCCTGTCGGCCGCCATGTGCGCCGTGCTCTATAGGCCTCCAGAAACATCTGAGGAGGAGCAGGAGCCCATTGCTGTGGATGCCCCGGCTGCTGTAGAAACTGTGGACTCCGCTGCCTCAGTGGAAGCCCTCGTTGATGCGGGCGGGCCAGGGGCTGAGGAGGCTGTGGCTGCAGAGCATGAAGGCGAGCCTGATGTCCAGACCGACGAGGACGTGCCAGAAGATGTTGTCCCTAATGCTGTCCAGGAGCCTTCTTCTGACGAGAAGGTAGCTGAAGAGCCTGCAGCTGAAGAGCCGGTGGCTGAGGAAGCTGAGATGAACACCCCTCTGGCAGACCCCGTCGGCGCTGATGCTGTGATGGGGGACGAGACCGTTGCTGCAGATGAGCCTGTCGCCGCAGATGTCCCTGAAACGGATATCCCCGAAGCAGTTGTCCCTGAAGCAGAAGTCCCCGCTGCTGCAGATGTCCCCGAAGAAGAGGTCCCCGCTACAACAGAAGTCCCTGAAGCGGCTGCCCTTGAATCGGACGTTCCCGCTGCCGCAGATGACCTTGCTGCAGATGTCCCCACCACAGATGTTCCGGTGGTTGATGTCCCTGAAGCAGATGTCCCCGAAGCGGATGTCCCCATTGCAGAAGATGTCCCCGCTGCAGAAGATGTCCCCATTGCAGAAGATGTCCTCGCTGCAGAAGATGTCCCCATTGCAGAAGATGTCCTCGCTGCAGAAGATGTCCCCATTGCAGATGATGTCCTCGCTGCAGAAGATGTCCCCATTGCAGAAGATGTCCCCGCTGCAGAAGATGTCCCTGCTGCAGAAGATGTCCCCATTGCAGATGATGTCCTCGCTGCAGAAGATGTCCCCATTGCAGAAGATGTCCCCGCTGCAGAAGATGTCCCTGCTGCAGAAGATGTCCCAATTGCAGATGATGCCCTCGCTGCAGAAGATGTCCCAATTGCAGATGATGCCCTCGCTGCGGAGGCAGAGGAAAGTGCCGAAGCTGTGAGTGATGAAGAGCTGGCTCAGATGTTGCTGGCTCTGGAGGAGATGGACACCCAGCCCGACCAGGACGAGGAGGAATCCAGCTGGGGCCTGGGTTCAATCAGAAATGGTTTCCAGGCTCTCAACGGATACTTTAACTCTGTGGTGGAGATGGTCGGGGGGCAGGAGGGTGGCTGTCAGTACCGCTGCAGAAATGGTAAGGAACCTTTCAAGCCTTTTTGACCGTGAATGTTCTAACCCTAACCCTAACCCTACAGCTAACAAGCTGTAGCTTTGTTAAAGTGCCTTGTCACGAAGTCATTTAATTTTCACCAAAGTACCAAAAGTAGAAGGTATGCGTTATGGAGAATATCCCATTTCACATATTGTAGATCTGCTATTTTCAAATGGCCAAAATGTATATACTACAGGGCTGAAGTGGGTAATGTATGTTTTGTAATGATTATCAAAATCTACAAAGTAACTAGTAACTATAGTTTTCAAATAATTGCAGTGGAGTAAAATTATAATATTTGCCTCTGAGATGTAGTGGAATACAGTACAGTACTTTATTCATGTGGTTACTTTCCACCTCTGGATGTCTGTTTTTATCTGTGATTGATCACTTTTAAAACCATGCTCTGAGATAATTGATAAGGCCACATGACTTCCGAGATTACATGTAATGTACATACATTGTGGTTATCAGTCAGTCAGGGAGGCAGCTCTATGTGAACACATGGCTAGCCAGTTACACAATGCACACACAGCTGTCCTGACAGAGGTTATAGTCTATAGATAAAAAAGGGTACATCTTTATCTGTGAATACATACACTGTGTACGTGGCATCCTAACACCCTGTGTGAACCTAATCAAATTGACTGAGGAAAACCTTAAAGAGGCCTGACTGAGGCTTCATGAGGATTAGTTCATTTATGCACCTAATGCAGGGGTCTTCAACAGGGGGTCCGGGACCCCTAGGAGGTCCTCAGAGTTACTACAGGGGGTCCTCCAAATCTTTGTGTGATAGAAACCTTTTTCTCCTTTTTTATGTTAACCACTTGAATCCTAGCGTCCATATCATAGCCAAAAATAGTCCATATCCATAGCCAAAAATAGCCGATCTACAAGCTCACAACGCCTCGCAAGAGCTTTGGTGTAGAGGGGAAAAAGAGCAGACTAAGTACAGAGTGAAAGGTCAAGTTTATTAAGTATTGACAGTTCAAGTGGTTAAATATCTGAAAACACAAATTGACATGAATCCAAAACTGATGATTGTGCTGTCAAACGATGAAACTATATGGAATCTATGAACAGGTTGTGGGGGTCCCTGCTGCATCTCTCTCTCAACTAAGGGGTCCTTGGCCTGAACATGTTGAAGACCCCTGACCTAATGTATAGGTCCATTTAACAACTAAACTAAATGGAGCCTTAGTGTTTTGGATTTCCATTATTCCATATTCCATATTTCGTTCTCCTGCTATACCGTTAAAATGTGGAACGCCCTACCGAAGGCCCTTAAAGGAGTGTACATCCCTAACTTCCTTTAAAACCGCTCTGAAAAGCCACTTACAGGCGGCTGCTACTCGAAACTGGTAACAGTAAACTTTACCCTCCGCCAGACCCTTCTATTGCAAATACCATTTATTTTGTTCCCCTTTTTTTCCCTGCATACTACTGTGTTCTATCTGTCTGTCATTCAATGTTATATAAAAAGGATCTCAATGTAAATAAGCCATGTGCTTTCCTGGGTTTATCCTTTTAGTTGACCTTGTACCAGTGAACTGTACTGTCATGAAACTGTTCCTTTTCCTATGCAAACCTCTGATAAATACTTCTATCAATCAATCAATCAATCAATCAATCCACAGGTGAAACACCTCAGCCTCGCCCTGACTACCAGATGCCAGAGCCTGATGGCTGTGCCAACTCTCTAGTGGGATTCCAGGTATACGACCCTGTATGTCAACTACTACTACTAACACCGTCAGGACAATTACTTGATGAATTCTCTGTTTTTTACCAGTTTTTCCTAATAAAGCGACTTTGAGTACAGAAAAGTGCTATATAAGTTTTATTATATTATTTAAAAATGTTTTTCAAAGATGTTATGTTATGTTATCAATATATCAATATCAAAGTCTAAGTGTTTTGACAACAATATGACTGTACCAATGGACCCCTGGCCCACAGGTTGAGAATTGCTGTACTCACATTTTGTACTTAAGTAAAAGTATCAATACCACAATGTAGTTCTGTTACAAATAACAGTCTGATAGAGTAAAAGTACAAAAGAATTCCCAAAGTACTCATTTAGCAAAATGTCTAATGTACGGTAGGCCTATGTCCAAAACGCGTCACATCGCATCATGAGATTGTCGATTCTATTTTCAAATCGCCAAAGTATATAAAGTGGTTAATGTATGTTTTGTGATAATAATCAAAATCTGCAATGTAACTAGTAACTAAAGTTTTAAAATAATTGTAGTGGAGTAAAAGTACAATATTTGGTTCTGAGACATAAGAGTATAAGTAAAAAGTATTAAAAACTGGAAATACTCCAGTAAAGTACCTCAGAATGACATGAACTTATAGTTACTTTACACACCACTGAATAAATGTGCTGGATTCTACTGAGGTAATGTTTTTTCTTTGAAACAGATCGATCTTGGAGTCCCTGCCATGACGACGTGCTGTGACCAGCTTGACAAGTGCTACGACACGTGTGGCACCAGCAAGTACCGCTGTGACTCCAAGTTCCGCTGGTGTGTGCATCGCCTCTGCTCTGACCTCAAGAAGAGTCTGGGCTTTGTGTCAAAGGTCCAAGGTAAGATGTCCTCACAATGTTTCCCTCTAAGTTAGCCATGTAGGCCTACACTGAATGATGGAGATGTGACTTCAAACCAAGTATAAATGCCTTAAGTCAGAGGTCTTCAACAGGGGGTCCGGGACCCCTAGGGGGTCCTCAGAGTTTCTACAGGGGGGCCGCCAAATCTTTGTGTGATTGGATCATTTCGTTTACATTAATCACTTGAACCATCGCATGATTCGCATTCCTATTCTTAGTGGAACATTAGCCAAAATATAGCAGATCTACAAGCTCACAACGCCGCGCGCTGCGAGGCATTGTGAGCTTGTAGATCGGCATTTTTTTAGCACAGAGGTTTGGTGTAGAGGGAAAAGAAGAGCAGACTAGTAGGTATTGACAGTTCAAGTGGTTGAATATATTAATCCAAAAGGTTAATAGTGCTGTCAAACAAGTCTAAGCTGTATAAGAAATCCATGAACATTTTAAATCTGCAACACCATTTTTTACGTTATGTAGTGGGGGTCCCTGCTTCATCTCTCTCTCAGCTAAGGGGTCCTTGGCCTGAAAACGTTGAAGACCCCTGCCTTAAGTGGTTCTCAAACATTTTCATGCCAAATTGGCAGCGGACACGCATCTGAAAATATTTTGTGACAGCCTGACAGGGACAGGGGCGTGCCTGAGGGAAGATTTGTGGATTTGTGCTGTATGCATTTTGAAAATGTTCCATGCAGTTTTCAAGATGTTTTGAAAATCTACCAGCTCATGTCACAATTAATCACTTTGTGAGCTTGTAGATAGGCTATTTTTTTATATAAATAGGGTTGAAGTCTTTAAATTGTTCTTTTTTTTAAGATATGTTTTTGGGCTTTTATGCCTTTATTGACAGGACAGTAGACACTAGACAGGGAGGGTGATGGGGGTGCCACGTAGCAAATCTGGTCGGGGCTCGGGAATCAAACCAGCGACCCGCTGCAGGCTACACAAGGCCTATGTGGTATGCGCCTGGACCAGTAGGCCAGCGGGCGCCCCCTTTATATCGTGCTTGATTTAGCTGGGGACCCCCTTTGAAAACCCCTTCGACGACTCCTTGGGGTCCCTATTTTGAGAACCAGTATTAAAAACTGCTTACCTTATTTAAAAAATTATAATAATAATAAAATATAAACCCTGTTCCCCTCTCCCCACCCCTCCTTTGTGTCTGTTGTCTGTTATCAGCCTGCGAGTCCATGGCCGATGTCTTACACAAGACGGTGTCAACGCTGGGCTGCAAATCCTACATGAACAGCCAGAGGGCAGCGTGCTACTGTGCAGAAGAGGAGAGGGATGAGCTGTAGAGACTGCAAAAATAACTCCTTAAACCAGTGGTTCTCAAACCTCTTACATTTCAAGGTCTCCCTGTAACTCTGACAGAGTACAAATGGAACCAAATGGACACTAACGGGTCCATTTGGGCTTGGAAGGGTCAATTTATACCTGACCTAAAGGAACCCGTAACTGGAACATTCGCCCCAAAACACACTCGCCCCCCAACGGTTCTTGTATTTATTTGACTGAGAATAAGGTTAGGGTTAGGCATAGTTTTACTGAGGTTCATTTTAAGTTTAGGCATAGTTTTACTGAAGTTAAGTTCAGGAATAAGCTTAGGTTTAGGCATAGTTTTACTGAGGTTAAGTTTAGGAATAAGGTTAGGCATAGGTTAGGTTTTTTAGGCACAGTTTTATTGAGGATAAGATTAGGAATACGGTTAGGTTTAGACAAGGTTTTATTGAGGTTTAGGAATAAGGATAGGTTTGAGCATAGTTTTACTGAGGTGACATTTAGGAATACCTGCTAGCTACCGTTTCGAGGTCGCCGGTTCTAACCCGGGGGCGAGTGTGTTTGGGCAAGCGTTCTTGTATTCCCAGGAACCCACTTTGAGAACCAACGCCTTAAACTAATAACTCATACATAGAGAGAGACAAATTACAGAGTCGGAAGGCATTTCCATGGAATACATATTTATAGACTGTTTGACAAAGAGAAAATACTGTGCATATTTAGACAGAGAACAAGAAGTCACTCTGAATTCACAGGCTTCAGAGAGTCAAAGGTAGTGAGATATTTTCTGCTTAAAACAAGAAGGTTATTTTTGTGTGTGTGGAAAAGCTCTAATATTCTGATAGCGATCATTGCTTAGAGTGTTTATTTAGTAACAGGTGTCTCCTGCTCGACTCTCCAGTTTCTTTAATGAAGTGAAAATGTATTTTTTTTTAGGTTGGTTGCCAAATTCATCCAATCTGGAGATTGGATGAATACTCATTTATCAGCTTCAATTTGTTAGTGTTCCATTTCCAATTTAGTCCGCTAATTAATTTGTGTCATTACCATCCAATCTCTCTTGTTTATCCTGTTTGCTATCCCGAACTGAAAGTGGATTTTCTTTCGTTTTACTAAAGAGCTGACGAAACCCCTGTTACTGAACAAACATCCTGTAACAAGGATTACTAAAACACATCTCTAACACAAACGTATCACTTACTGCACCTTGAAGAGGTCTCATACTGCAAATACAAATGAGGGTGACTTTTGGTTTTGTGAGTTTCCTTTTTGACTGTATGCAGTATTAGAATATATTTAAGTATTCAGTATCTGAATATAGGCTAGGCTACTCCTTTTTCAGAGTATTTGTACAATGCTCATACATATGCAATGTGCTTCAAACCACTCTATCCGTTTCTCCATAGTTTTAGTACAAGGCTATGACCTCATTAGCATATCATTTTGATAACTCCACTGGCTGTGACCTCATTACCATAAATTATTTTTTGATAAGGATGTGCGTGACAGATACTGCCTCCGTTTTGACAGGTGATATGGTTTAATTAGAACGGGGCTCATTGTTGCTTGTTTGTACACAAATTAACAACTGAGCCATGTTTCATGTAAATTGTCACTGTCAGGTGGAAACCTTGTATGTCCAATAAAGCCTTTATTATTTTTTTAGAACATTCATAAATAGTGAAGACAGCAGGTCAGCCATGTTTCATGTAAATTGTCACTGTCAGGTGGAAACCTTGTATGTCCAATAAAGCCTTTATTATTTTTTTAGAACATTCATAAATAGTGAAGACAGCAGGTCTACAAGCTCGCAATGTCATTGCAGCTCTACTCGAAATGATTTCGAATAGGAATGTCTGACACTTTAATGCGACCACGCTGTGCAAAATACTGTATACTTAGCCTGAAATGCAGCAAACAACAGCAATATGGCTGACGTTTAACTTTGTATACTGTTGTGCATGTTTATGGGGCAATGCAGTGGATTATGAGAGAGCTGGCGCACGTGTGTGTGTGTGTGTGTGTGTGTGTGTGTGTGTGTGTGTGTGTGTGTGTGTGTGTGTGTGTGTGTGTACGTGCTCGTGCACTTGTGTTACTGTGCTTGTTGAGGGCCAAATGTCCCCAAGAGAACATGAGAAATGGACATTATGACGAAACTTTTCTTCTCCTTTTTAAAAAAGACTTTAGGTTGTGGTTATTACGTCCGTCCGTGTAGATGTGTACACATTTTTACGGATATGGGTTTGCCGTCGCTTGTCGCCTTGAGGTGTCTTACTAAAACGTACGCGCTACAAGCTCGTGCAACGGCGCTTTGTGAGCTTGTAGATCTGCTGTTTTCGGTGCACGACACCTTGGAGATGGGGTTAAAAGTGGCAATCATAAAATTGCCATCCTAAAATGTGGACATCCTTGTCCTCACAAGTATAGTAAAGCAAGTGTGCGTGTGTGTGTGTGTGTGTGTGTGTGTGTGTGTGTGTGTGCGTGCGTGCATGGTTTACTACAGTTACGAGTATACTGCAGTAAGTATAGGGTTTAAGTGTCTATAGCAGTGGTTCTCAACCTGTGGGTCGGGACCCCTAGGGGGGTCCCCAAATTATTTTGGGGGGTCCCCAGATGATTAACTTAATTGTGCAACATTGTTTTTCTCACTCAACAGAAAAAAAAACAACACAAAGTTTAAGTGTATAGAGGGTATCTGCACCTTTCTAAAGTGACAATTTAAGGATTTTTAATACCTCTGAAATGACAAATTAAACATTGGCCAAATGTTCAAATATTAGAGGCAGAAATTGTGAAAATAGCCGATCTACATGCTCACAATGCCTCGCTGTGCGAGGCGTTGTGAGCATGTAGATCTGCTATTTTCACAATAGAACTGTGTTATACAAAATGTAATGCCTCAAGTCTTACAACTCCAAGTGCTTGTGCAGGGTGGGGGTGGGGGGGGGGGGGGGGTGCCCCGGTTAAAATATGATTATTTTGGGGGTCGCGGCCTGAAAAGGTTGAGAAGCACTGAGCGACAGTAAGTATAGGGTTTAAGTGTCTATAGCGGTGCATCTACAGTGCTTTGCCATTGGCTCGGCTGGCAGTGGGACGCTGTTGTCAGGGCTCGGGCAGGATGAAGATGGGGCCGCCGCTGAGCACGCGCTGCTGGTCCTGCTGGGGTCCGGGGGTCCTCAGGCCCCTGCGCACGCGCTGGCGCTGCCCACAGTGTTGAGCGCAGCGGGAGTCTCCTTCACCACACACCAACACCTGACAGTGTAAGTACACCTCCTGCAACACACACACACACACATACACGCATGCGCACACACACACACACACACACACACACACACACACACACACACACACACACACACACACACACACACACACACACACACACACACACACACACACACACACACACACACACACACACACACACACACACACACACACACACGATTATTCTATCGATTGCTTTTTCGACGAATCGAATGATCTAGATGCGCGTTTCTTATATCAGAAACATTTATCTCCATATTATTATTTTTTTCTTCGTAAATTAAAGCCCTTCTTGATCATATTACAGCGCCACACAACGGTCTGCAAGCTTTCGAGATAAGAGATTACTGCATTACAGCGACAATATATACACACCACTGGTTTGAAGTATAATTCTGCATAAAAATAGTTTCTACACTTTCAACATTTCTACACAGATTATGCATTAATATGCAGCATGAATGAGACTGAGTGAGAACGGGCCAGTTGGGCTCCCAGCATGCTTCTCTCTCTCTCTCTCTCTCTCTCTCACCCGGCTGTCCTTGCCGATGAACTTGAACACGGGGACCTGGTAGTGCTTGGAGAGCCGGTCCTTGGATGAATACTGTCTCACCGTGTCATCTGATATACAGCTGGGTGGGGAGAGGTTAAGCATATACAGTACGATCAATATCTTAACACAGAGAATATCAAACATTTTCATGTCAACGAACCCCATATTGTATATTATGTATTTGGACCCCATCTGAAGATATTTGGTACCATAACCGCCCATAACATCACCTAGGCTGGTGATTCCCGACAACCTTTCCTGCGTGTCACCCTCCCATCTCTCTCCCCATTTTTTGTCAGTCTACTGTATACCTATCAATAAAGGCAGAAGAAAAATACATATATATATATATATATATATATATATATATATATATATATATATAATATCTAGTTAAATAACGAGCTCCCCCAGAGTTAGTGTCGAAGTGTCCTTGAGCAAGACTCTGAAGCCCAAATTGCTCCCGATGAGAAGGTTGGTGCCTTGCATGGATTCCTCCGCCATCGGTGTTATGAATGTGTGTGAGAATGGGTGAATGTAATGCACAATCTATGTAAAGCGCTTTGGATAAAACCACTACACTGTATGCATGCACCATTTACCATTTATAGTTTGATGCCAATACTTTTGTACATTTTGAATACTGAAACGTTACTTGTCACAGAGTATTTCTACATTGCAGCATTGATACTTTTACATAAGTAAAAAAAAAAAATTAGTACTTGTTCCACCACTGTGTATTCCTAACAAGCTGTTATTCCATCACCATTAGCTGCCTTGGGGCTTTTGGGGCCGCCGAGGTTTGTCACAAAACCTGGAAATCGTGGAGACCGATTATATAGCGTGCTTTTGTTTGTCCTGTCCTGTCCATCGAATAGCAAAATGAGAACGGGTCCCTGTGGATTCGGGGGGGTGGAGGGGGGGATGACATTCAGCCAGCGTCGAGTGTTTTCCCATTTTGCTTCTGATAAAGCAGCTCCGTGTTTCGATTTCTCTACCCAGGCCATTCTTCTGTTCGCTCCCAACATTAATCAGAGTGAAGGAACAGTGGCATTTTTCACTTGACTTTCCTCTGAGGGGAACGCATGGAGATTTTCTGTTTTATAAGCGTCAAGGTGCTTATTTCAACAGCCTGGTACGGTCAGGGGTGTCGCACCAAATTCCGGGCCCTGGGTACAAGCTAGGATTCACTGCGGGCTCCCCATGAATGTTCTTGATAGTGGGAGAGTTTAACCCATTTAGACTGGGAACGCATTATTTTGTGCTTTAACTATTGAGAAATAGCAGATATACAAGCTCACAGCGCGGCACCGAGTGCCGTGCTGCGAGCTTGTAGATCTGCTATTTCTTTTTTTAAATCGTGACATTTTGAAAAAAACCTACTGTATGTTTCTATGTCAGTGGTGCTCAAACATTTTCATGTGAAGGACCATATATATAATACATATATTCAAAGATTTGCACACATTTTCACGACTTTTCAAAAATAGCTCGCTTGAGCTTGTATATCTGCTATGTTTCAATAGCTAAAGTATAAAATAATTAAGGCCCTCCACCTTGGGCCCTAGTAACTCAATCCCCCCCTTGTGACGCCCCTGTCTGGTACAGTAGAACACATACAGACTCCTAGGCTTGTCGGGCACTCATTATAAGGGTGTACACATAGCAAGCCTGCAGCCAGGGACGTGCTGGGCCCCTGATTCAGCCCGGGAAAAAGAGTTGGAGAGGCCCTCATTGCGTGCTATAGAGAGAGATCTCTCTCTATTACTGTACATGAGTTATATTTCGTCGTTGTTGGGTGCCATTTTAAAAATGATTTAAACTAGTGAAAACAGACGATCTACAAGCACACAACGCCTCACACCGCGAGGCGTTGTGTGCTTGTAGATCTGCTGTTTTCACTACTTTTGTGCAACGGCCTTATATGATGAAGCAGGGCTTTGCTTTGCGAAAACATTTATAAATTTGAAACTTGGAGTTACGAGGTTTCTGCCCGACAGTGACGATTTACTTTGTTGGCCACCGAGCCCCCAAAATGGAACGAAGGCCGACATTTTATTTTTATTTTTTTCCCTATGGCCGGCCTGGACCGGCCTGGAATGAACCGGCTGTTCGGGAGTTGTCTCGCTTTTCCCAATGGCCAGCACGTCCCTGCCTGCAGCTACTGATGCTGCTGCTGTTGTTGCTGGGATGCTATTTTTTTTTTTGAAGAATACATAAGAAAAAAAGGCTTCTAAATCCTAACAGTTTTCTGGGGGGAAAAAGTATGTTTCTATGTCAGTGGTGCTCAAACTTCTTCATGTCAAGGACCCCTAGAATTATATGTATTTGACCGCGGACCCCCATCCCCAAAATACTTTGTTCCAGGGACCCAGAGAAAGAAAGATTTGAGTTACAAATGTTTGTTTTAAAAATATATATACCGTATTCAAAGATTTGCAGAAAATAGCAGATCTACAAGCTTGCAGCCGCGCTGTGAGCTTGTATATCTGCAATTTTGTAGTTTGTAGTTAAAGCATGAAATAATGGTTACGTGGTTAAAATCTAGCGTGACACGGATGTTTGACCCATTTAGGCCTGAACACAATATGACGCAATATTTTATGCTTTAAATATAAAAAAATAGCAGATATACAAGCTCACAGCGCGGCACCGAGTGCCGCGCTGCGAGCTTGTAGATCTGCTATTTTTGAAAAATCGTGAAAATTAGAATTTTGACCCGATTCTATAAGTGTCTTTTGAATCCTTCTAAGATTTCTGTTTCTATGTCAGCAATCTGGCCAGCCATCGTCAAAGAAAAGGTCCTTTTCACTTAACTGGAGCTCAGTTAGTCTATTCTTGAGAGACTACTATGTCAGTGGTTCTCAAACCTTTTCATGTGAAGGACCCCCAAAATTATATGTATTTGGCCAACGGACCCCCATTTCAAAATATCTAGTTCCAGGGACCCCCCAGAAGCAAAAGTTTAGTTACAAACGTTCGCTTTGAAAATACACATATTCAAAGATTTACACACATTTTCACGACTTTTTTCAAAAATAGCAGATCTACAAGCTCGCAGCGCGGCACTCGGTGCCGCGCTGTGAGCTTGTATATCTGCTATTTTTCACTGGTTAAAGCAGTCAATAATTCTAGGCCTAAATGGGTTAAAATCTAGAGTGACACTGCCCTCGTGCCCCAGATTGAGGTACTGAGTTGCAGTGGCTCAGGAGATAGAGCAACCGCTTTTGAAACGCAAGGTCCTCGGTTCCATCGCTCCGCTCCCCTGCCAGGGTTAGAGTGGAAGTGTCCTTCAGCAAGACACCGAACCCCTAACTGCTCCCTGCGAGCAGGCTGGTGCCTTGCATGGTTTCCTCCGCCATCTGTGCGGGAATGTTGATGACACATTGTGAAGGGCTTTATATGTACCGTAAAGGCACCATTTACCATTATGCACAGTTTGAGAAGCACTTTATTATGACTACTAGGCTATAATGCCAAGCTGTTATCGCTCGGTTTCGTTCCCACCACATGGGCACTGCATAAACTTTGCTTCGTAATAAATATCTATTGATAGTGAGTAAGAAACCAAAAATGATCTGCGTGTCATCCGGTAATTCTTTTATAATCAGTGTTTCGGTGTCTACCCAGGGGGCAAAAAAAGAAAAAGAAAAACAGAAATGTTATATATGACCCAGTAGGAAGTTAGGAACACAACCTATATGGAAAACCCGGTCTCAACTTGCTGCTGGAAATCCAATATGGCCACCGTTTACATTTTGTATAACACGGTTCTATTGTGAAAATAGCAGATCTACATGCTCACAATGCTGTGAGCATGTAGATCGTCTATTTTCACAATTTATGCCTCTAATATTTGAGAATTTGGGCCAATGTTTAACTTGTCATTTTAGAGGTATTAAAAAGTCCTTCAATTGTCACTTTAGAAATGTGCTTATACGCTCCATACACTTAAACTTTATGTTGGCTTGTTTACTTTTGAGTGAGAAAACAGTGTTTCACATTAAGCTAATCAACTGGGGACCCTCTCAAAATAATTTGGAGACTCCACTGGGGGTCCCGACCCACAGGTTGAGAACCACTGCTCCCTTATGGCTATACCAGGGTTCTCCAATAGGCGGCCCGCGGGCCATTTGCGGCCCGCGGGGGGCTTCTGTCTGGACCCCACCAACCCCAGTAATAATGGTGGTATAAGAGCAGCAACAACAACACTATAGTATATCGTCATTGTCGGGTGGAAACCTTGTATCTCCAAATGTGTACGTTCTTTCGCAAAGTAAAGCCCTGCTTCATCATACAAGGCCGTCGCACAAAAGTAGTGAAAACAGCAGATCTACAAGCACACAACGCCTCGCGATGCGAGGCGTTGTGTGCTTGTAGATCGGCTGTTTTCACTAGTTTAAATCATTTTTAAAATGATAAATGCAAAACAAACGGTTTTGGACATAATATACCCGACAACGACGATATCTGAACTGTCGCTGGAGTAGCGGGAACGCCAACGTCGCCCCCTGCAATGTTGTGGCCCTCGGCTTGGTACCCTAGACATGATTCGGCCCTTGGGGAAAACTAATTGGGGAACTCTGGGCTATACTCAACTCACCCGTCCCTGATGAGGTAGTACTTGAGCGCCTGGTCAGCCTTGGGGCTGGGCGTGGCGAAGCAGCTCTCCACCAGCGCGGACAGGCCCTCCACCCTCTCCCCCAGGGGCTCCACGCCGAAGAACAGCGAGTCCTGCAGGCGGAGCTGCGGCGGGGCGCTGTAGGGCTCCGAGAACTCTGCGCTCTTGAAGAGCTCCAGGGAGAAGGGGAAGACGCCCTGGCTGTGGCCCGCCAGCTCCAGGGCGGAGCTGCGCAGGGAGGCCTGTTGATTTTTTTTTTTTTGCAGCAAAATGTTCATTTTGTTTTAGTCATAGTCTTTTGAATAAAAATGAAATTTAGTCTGAAATATTTTAGTTTTAGTCTAGTTTTAGTCGACTAAATATCACGCGATTTTAGTCGACTAAATCTACAGTTGATTCTGTGGGCTAAAGTGTATTTTGGCGGTGCCTTGATGGGCGTTGTAACGCCTGGTTCTTCACTTGGTTGCGTACCGAAAAAAGCAGATCTACAAGCTCACAACGCGTCGCGCTGCGTCGCGTTGTGAGCTTGTAGATCTGCTCATTTCAGAGCGCAACACCCGAGTGCAACCAAACATAAAATGGCTTGTCTTTTAGTTCTACTGGATCTCTTCTCCATTAGTCTCTCCCACAGCATTTTTGTCTATTTGTTGACGAAATTGTCAAAGTATTTAGTCTTAATCTTAGTCACCACCATAGCTTAGTTTTTATTTAGTTTTCGTCAGTGAAAAAGGGTAGTCGACGGACATTTTTCTTAAGACAAAGTAAATTTCAGGGACTCTCTAGGTTCCTTTATGGGGGTGTAAATTGGCCCTTACAATTCTGTAACTTTGACAGTGTACACATGGAACCAAATGGACCCTGATGGGTCCATTTGGTTCCATGTGTACACTGTCAAAGTTAAGGGGAGACCTTCAAATCTCTACGTTTGAGAACCACAGGTCTAGGAAATCAACAGTACCTGGTAGCCGTCGGACACGCTGTACTCCCTGGGGAACTCGCAGGTGACGGGCAGCAGCAGCTTGCTGGTGCGGACTATCATGTCGCGGCTGCTGCTGCCAGGGCTGCTCCTGGGCAGGCCTGTCACCAGGTTGGTGCCCACGATCTTGTCATCAGTTACCTGGGGGAGGCATTCAGTTCATATTGTTTCTTTTTTTAACCTTAAAACCTTAAAACACTTGGAATTATTTTATGCTTTGACTATTGAAAAATAGCAGATAGACAAGCTCATAGAGTGTGCGCTGCGAGCTTGTAGATCTGCTATTTTTTTGAAAAATCTTGACATTTTTGAAAAATGAATATGTATTCTTCAAAGCAAACTTTTGTAACTCAAATCTCTGCTTCTGGGGGTGCCTGGAACAACTTATTTTGAGATGGCGGTCCACGGGCCACGGCCAAATTCATTTTAAATTTTAAAGACTTTTAACACTTATTAGTCAGGTTTGTTATGTTAAGAAATGTATGTTTGTCGGATTTTTGTGAGGATTTGTAAAACTATACATTTTTGGAATCTTCAGAGCATGGGGAATCCAAAAATCAATGTTTCCATTTGCACAGACACCTGCAAAGCCGACGTTTTGGACGTTCAAAATGGCCGACATAAAATGCATAATTTGTTCTATCTTGGCTTCTAGACAACCTAGAAACTTAATTAAACATGCCAATCATATGTTTTCTGGGTCAAGGAATCGAATGAGTAAATGTTGGGTGTAAAATGTTCCGGACCCCCACCCCCTTTCTGGGGGTTATCTATTTTGGGACCTCCCAGAACATTTCGCCAGCCAGTTGTCCTGGCTAATTTGTCCTAATTTCATAATATTAGAGTTGTTTTGTAGGTTTTAAAACCTCCTGGGTTAATTTATTATACTTTTAAAGCAGCCAGAATAATCCTTCTGACTTTTGGTTGGGGTCTTTCCTCACCTGGGACCCTCAGACAGACCCTTGAACCTACCGGTATCTCAGTAATCGCTCTGCTCCAGAGCAATGTTAAATTAGATCATAATTGAAGCATAAAAGTTGTTGTAGCTGGGCTTTGAAAACAAAAAGGAGTAGTAGCAAATACCAGGGGTCTTCCACAGGGGGTCCGGGACCCCTGGGGGGTCCTCAGTTACTACAGGAGGGGGCCCGCCAAATCTTGATGGGATTTGAAAATGTAACCTTTGATGGTTTATTAGTATTCTCAGTATTATTTATAACATTTTTGTGTTGGATAGTTATGGTTGACAGGTGTTAATTGAGTTTGTGGGGAGGGCGGGCTTAGATAGGGCTAAAGCCCCCTCTAGCCCCCCCCCCCCCCTGGAGCCGTCCCTGTTGCAACATATTACTTTAGGCACGCAGACTAACATGTCCATTTATTGCACTGCACTCACACTTACAACACAACATACACACCTCTGTGTTATCGTCACCCCAAAACCCACACCCTATCCTCTTAAAGAGCTCACGGTCAATTATGCCCAAAGAGATTCACTACATGTCCTCCCTAATAATGTTGACAGTCTTTGTTTGTATTGTTTAAGCACCATCGCTTGCAATCTGCTTTGCAGCCACATTTGATGAGCTCAAGTATTGCCTATATTTATATGTGTTAAAACGAAGGATCTCAACGTCTTATGCCTTACCTTAGTTTCCTTTTAGTTGACCTTTATATCAGTGAACTGTACTATCATGAAACTGTAATTTTTCCTATGCAAAACTTCTAATAAATACTTCAATCAAATCAATAAAAAAGCCTTTGAAGCATGGAGGGCAAGACACTTGACTGGAACATACCCTCCACTTTCTGAATTCCATCTATTTTCTTCAATTGATGGAAGCTCAGGGGAATTTGTCAAGGTATGACAAAGTAGGCATCATAATACGATACCTTCATCAAGGGACATGATTTTGAGGAAGTGCACACACATGAAGAGGCTGATGCCCTGATTCCTCATCAAGTCCTTTCCTCTGCTTCTTATGGTGCTTTGTGAGACATAATGTGTTTGGTCACCCAACACTGCTGTTACTTCTCTGAAATTTGCAACAGTCAAAGCCAAGGTACAAAAAAAAGTAAATAGATATATTTGAGTGAGTTCAAGTTATTGAATGTCACAAATGTCAAGGGTTCCTTGGCCTACACAATTCGTCATGGGTCAACGCCTACTTGAAGCCTGATAATGATGACATTAAGCCATTAACCGCTTCAAGGACCTTAGCAAGAGTTCCATTTCTCCTGAGCTTATTAATGGTGAGCTTCCATCAACATTGCAGTCATTGGAGCATGTTGCATGCCGTGTTTACAGTTCAAAAGGTCCAACAACCAACTCGTGCTGCACTGCTACCACATATCCTCTGTGCCAACTATGTCACATTGCGGGATAAATCATACCTGACAAATTGCCCTAAGCTTCCACCAATCGAAGAAAATGGGTGAAATTCAGAGAGTGGAGGGTATGTTCCAGTCAGGGGTCTTGCCCTCCCTGCTCAAATAACCTGCCTTCCACTCTATGCTATGGTGGAGACTGTGTCAACACTATTAGGTTGGACATTGAAGATGACGATGATAAAGACGAATAGATCCTGCATGTCTGAAATTACTGTATTGTAGTGAATCTCCTTGGGCATAATTGACCATGGGCTCTATAAGAGGATGGGTGCGGGTTTTGGGGTGACTATAACACAGAGGTGGGTGTGTGTTGTGTTGTGTTGTCAGTGAGTGCAGTGCAATAAATGGACATGTTAGTCTGGGTGTCCCAAAATATGAAGTTGCAATACCTTAAATATTGCAATCCCAGCAGTAACACCTGTCAACCATAACTGTCCAACACAAAAATGTTATAAATAATACTGAGAATACTAATAAACCATCAATGTACAATACCGTTGTTTTGGGTTGAGATTGGCACATTTCCTGGGGCAATCTGCCCAGATCATGCATGTCACACGTGTCTTCCTCTTCTTTTTTTGTTCTTTACTCTCAAAAAGCCCCTGCAATGCAGTGCATTTGAAACTACATTGCAGTGCACATCATGGGGTGATCACTGCTTGCCTCCTGTGAATTGTTTTATTTTCGTTTATTTTATTTATATTTCGTTGCTGAGTGAGGTCAGCAGACAAAGTGACATGAGTGAGATGAAAAAAACTGAGTGAAATGTGCCAATGTCAACCAGAAACATCGGTACATAAGCCCTGAATACATAAAAACATTCAAAGTTTCAAATCCCATCAAGATTTGGTGGGCCCCCTGTAGTAACTCTGAGGACCCCCCAGGAGTCCCGGACCCCCTGTGGAAGACCCCTGGTATTTGCTACTACTCCTTTTTGTTTTCAGAGCCCAGCTACAACAACTTTTATGCTTCAATTATGATCTAATTTAACATTGTTCTGGAGCAGAGCGATTACTGAGACAGACTCAGGGGTCTGTCTGGGGGTCCCAGGTGAGGAAAGACCCCAACCAAAAGTCAGAAGGATTATTCTGGCTGCTTTAAAAGTATAATAAATGAACCCAGGAGGTTTTAAAACCTACAAAACAACTCTAATATTATGAAATTAGGACATTAACTGGCTGGCGTAATGTTCTGGGAGGTCCCAAAATAGATAACCCCCAGAAAGGGGGTGGGGGTCCGGAACATTTTACACCCAACATTTACTCATTCGATTCCTTGACCCAGAAAACATAGGATTGGCATGTTTAATTAAGTTTCTAGGTTGTCTAGAAGCCAAGATAGCACAAATTATGTATTTTATGTCGGCCATTTTGAACGTCCAAAATGGCGGCTTTGCAGGTGTCTGTGCAAATGGAAACATTGATTTTTGGATTCCCCATGCTCTGAAGATTCCAAAAATGTATAGTTTTACAAATCCTCACAAAAATCTGACAAAAATACATAACAAACCTGACTATATGTTGCAATGATTTTTTCTCTTCAATGTCTCGCGTTGCCATGGTTACCATAGACTTCCATGTAATTGTGCAAGTGTGTAAAAAGTGCACGCCCATGCCTAGATGATGCACCACGTGTGTAGATGCTGTTCACAGCTTTCAAACAAAAAAATCCGCTTGGAAATCCGTTCAGGCATTCATGATTTATCAGCCATTATGTTTTCTTCAGATGTAAACAAACATGGCTGCCATGTTTGAAAGAATGGGTTGGTATGGGGGTTAAACATGCAATTTCGCGATCGCGATCATGCCTAATACATTTCTGGAGGTCCAAAAAATATTTTTGGGAAAAAAAAAAATTTGAAAAAAAAATTATTATTTTTTTCAAAAACGGCCCAAACTCGGGAAACTCGGGGTTGGCACAGCACTAGTACCAATACAAACTCGGGAAACTCGGGGTTGGCACCATATGTGTTAAAAGACTTGCACATATTTTCAAGATGTAAAAAAAGATAGCAGATCTACATGCTCGCAGCGTGGCACTCGGTGCCGTGCAGGGAGCTTGTATATCAGCTATTTTTAATAGCCTTGTTAAAGCCTAAAATAATGCTTAAAGGTCTAAAGGCCTGACCATACGAAACCGAACTACAAAGTACAAAATGACGTCACTCTCAACTTTTGAAAAGCATTACCTGGAATCAGAGTTCGGAAAGCTGCACGTGGGAAAGTTTGGTTTCGGAGAGAGTATGGTCTATGGACAGGCCTTTAACGGGTTAGAAGTGTATTTGCAGATTACAGTCACAGTGCAGTGGTTCCTATAACATTATCAAGCATCACATTCCAGTCCATTCATGAATGTCCATCATTGTTAGTGGTGCTGTCTGCATAGGCGATTTTAAGGGGTGTCCTAGGGTGCACGTGCAACCCCTGGCCGCCAGGTGGCCATTTTGATTTTTTTTTTTTTTGTAATGTAACTTTACATCCACTCAGACCGAATACAACAACACCCCCTAGTGGTAGTGATAGAGGCTGGCAGCTCCAGGCAGCCCCCCCCTCCCCTCCTGATGTGATGTCATATCCACGCGCCAGTATTGAAATTGAAAACAACATCTGTTAAAAATAAAGCATGGAGTTCGAGCTCTTCACTACTATGGACGTGACTACCGGTAGATATTATAATATAGCTGCTTGCCCTGAAACATCACATGGAGAGGATCATTTTGTACCTGACTTTCCTCTACAAAACACAGACCTCAGGCTCTATCAGCCAGGACTCTTGTCTCACTGTGCGTGACTGAACCATTTCCTCCTGACCAGCCCAAGGTAAGACTAAGACAGTCAGATCATGCTTTTATAAACCCTATTATATTAAGCCCAAAATGGTTCTGCCGCCGTGTAGAACCGAACCGATTTTAACTTGAAAAAATGCATTGGGTACAAAATTAACTGCAGAAATCCGCTAAAACAACAGTACAAAACCGCTAATATCCGCTGCGCGCGCGTGCATGAGGTAATAGAGGTCGTGCACCCCTTGCTGGAAGAGGCTAGAGTCGCCTATGGCTGTCTGGTTGGGTTCTACATTCACTCTATTTCTCCCATTTTTCGAGCAGTTGCAAGTTATGAGTTAGTTTCTCCATTGCAAATATCTCTGCTCCACTAATGCTCAGCCACTGCTCACAAATTGGAGGATCTTTCTTTGTACCATAGCCTTGTAATTGCTTTTTTTACTAGCTGCCAATAACACTTTGACTAGGTACATATCTTCTCTTTGTGTAATTCAGATTCAGATTCAGATTCAGATTCAGATTACTTTATTAACCATTGTGTAATACACATAGGAATTTGCTTTGGCATACTACATTTTTGCATTCAAATCATTTTTTCACATATAACAAAAACTAAAAACAGACAAACACCAAACAACACCGACAGAACGCAACACATAGTTTTTTTTAATGTCCTGTGTCAGGTTTCCAAAGTATAGTACAAGACTTGTTTTTGGGTGTCTCATAGTTTAGTATCTTCTTCATCACTGACAATACAATATCCCAATAGCTGTCCATTATTGGACAGTTCCAAAATATGTGTTCATGGTCAGCATTCATTTACACATCCACACAACCTCCAACATGGTTGATGCACCGACAACATTTTTCCTCTAATCTTTGAAGTTATGAAATATCTGGTATAAGTTAATATCGTTTCTCTGACATTTCCAAGAGTTTGTAAACTTGAGCCAAACACAGGGAAAAGGAAAGGCCTAATAGCTCCTCAGGGGCCCAGGGAGCCCGGCGGAGGATGGTGTGGACCGGTCATGCGGTCAGTGTAGTCTCTGGAGACAGACTCTTGGCTCACACAATTTACAAATGCTTTCAGAGTTCCACCCTAAAAGTGTCAGTCTGTGCAATGGAAACACTGGAAAAAAGTGCAAGACATGTCTGTCCGCCCGGTCACAAATTCATGTCAGATCCTGTGTCTAAGTGAGACTGAGACATGTCCTTTGACACACTCTACAGTATATGTCTCAATAGAAGAGCAAGGAGAATGAATACTGATAGGATATAAAATTATGAGACATAATTGTATGGTTTGTGTACGAGGCTCATATGACCATATAAGGATATATTATGAACTGAACTTACAGTATAGGAGACCATATTTTGGTCGGATACTGTAAACTCAGGCTAATAGATTACAGGTCATAGTAACTTTGGTTGCCATGATATAATCATGTTTTGGTTTATACTGTATGTCACTAGTGGAAAATTACCAACACTACGTGTCACTGTCTTCCTTGTTATGATCTGGGAACCAATCAATGAGTCCCACGACTTATACTGTTATAACTGTACTCTTTATATACATGTTAACTTCCATCTTGGAGGGGAGAGAGAATTAGCAAGCTACCACTATGGTATGCTCACTGTCTGTCTTCCTTGTCTGAACTCTCTTAAAATACAGCAATCTAAGATACAGTCCTTTGTCTCGTCTCGTCTTATTTTGGTTATGGATTTTATCCATATTTATTTAACTTAATATTAATTTATTTAACAAATACAAGTATTAAGTATACAAGTATTATTGTATTAACATATTCTTTTACATAGTGCTGCTTTCCGATTCATAAAATTGTTGAGACAATTTAACGAATTTCAACTTGGAATCCTTATTTTGGCCATGTCATCTTATATTACATTTGTAAACTGCAGCCAGCGGTTTTTGTCAGTTTGTCAGTCAGACACGAGTTTGTCAGTCAGACACGACCAAATCCAGCACTCCAATTGGCTATAACGTCCGCCCAGTCCAGGGGATCTTAACGTCCGCCCAGCCCATGGATCTGTAACCCTACACCAGCCCATACAACACCGGGCGCGCAGCAGCGACAGCCTGCATTCTGCTACCTCCCCTCCTCTGTCCCTCTGCTCTCAAGACAAGTAGGAATAGGGAAGAAATAGCCAACCAGCAACCAAGCTTTTCTTCTGGAATTAACAAACTAGAATCCACTGTTACTGGGCTAGCTAGCCGAGAGCCTGTAGCTAGCTAGCCGAGAGCCTGTATCTTACAAGAAGTTCGCGGCCCTTCGGGCCACTCACCTCTAGAGTTCACAGCAAGATACAGTCTGTCTGTCTGTCTGTCTGTCTGTCTGTCTGTCTGTCTGTGTGTGTGTGTGTGTGTGTGTGTGTGTGTGTGTGTGTGTGTGTGTGTGTGTGTGTGTGTGTGTGTGTGTGTGTGTGTGTGTGTGTGTGTGTGTTGCTAAAATAAAAACATTGAAATAATGAAAATAAAACATTGGCAGGCCTATTATACAATAATAACACAATTAGGCCAAAACCTTTTTTTATTCAAAAAAAACATTTTTTTTCAAAAATTTTTTTTTTTTTTTTTACCTTTTTTTTTTTTATTTAAAAAAAAAAAAAAAAACGGGCGTGGACTCTAGATGTTGCCGCGAACCTCTAGTTATTGTACAAAAGAATCTACAAATACATCTACGAATAAATCATATATACAGTAATAGCAGGCCTACTGCACATGTTCACAACAATCAGTGATGCAACGCATTGTGTAAGCTTGTACTGTACATTGGAAGTTTTTTTCCAGATTTTAGTTTTCACAACAGGGGGTCCACAAAGGCCACAAAGCCACCACAGAAAAACACAGAAGGAGACGTTTCCCTCAAGCTAAAGAGCTCTGGACAGGGACCCAACTGTGAATACCCGTTCACACACACACAGTGTACAGTGTCCACCTGTTTCCGCGAGAATTTACTGTAACATTATCTGTGGGACACTTCCGGAGAACAGCAGCCATACAACCTCACGTCGCGTTGCAGATGCAACTGTTGTGAGCTTGTAGATCACTCTCGGCTGCGGCGCCGGAAGCTGCCGCACACCTTCTGCGCAATGCATGATGGGACGTTGGAAAGTTGTGGATATTTTGGTTGGTAAATGAGCCATCCTGCTGTATTAAAACACCTTCCAAGCCCCGGCAGAACCCCCTGAACCCCGGTACTGCCGTGCAATCAGCGTTTTATTTATAAACATATTTTAAAAAACAAACACACCAAATGATAAACAACGCGCGCGGGTCGTTCAGTGCAAGCCAGCAGGACGTGCACACACTACGTGTTTGGGCGGCCACTTACTTAGAAGCTGCTGCTGGCTGTATTTCTGCCGTTCATTTGCATGGAGCGAGATGGGGTAATCCGCGAGAAAAAACAGCGTTCGAAAGTACATTACGTCCTCGTCGCACGCACATCGATCTAATTCCATGTATTCCACTCATTCCGAAGCCTTGATTTCGCCTCTCGTCTGGTCGAAACTCTTGAGGGGATGGGCTAAACCAGGCTGCAGCACACACAGTGAAGGGGAACGTAATGGCCGCTCGTGGAGCCAGTGGCAGAGCCAGCCGATGACGTCATCACGTTTCTGACGTGATCTGATTGCGCAACGTCTCTTAAAGAGACAGAGCACGACCTGCGACTGTATTTTTCAAAAAATTATGATTAATTTCATAAATTACGGCAATAGACGGGAATAGACGATTGGCTGATGGGACCCAGTAGGAAGTCCGAGGGAGTGCGGCCAGGCTTAGAAGGTGTTAAAGGCATTTAGACCGGGAACGCGAATCTGTGTCACGTTAGATTTGAACCACTTTAACGATTATTTTATGCATTATTTATTGAAAAATACCAGATATACAACCTCACAGCGCAGCACAAGTGCCAAGCTGCGAGCTAAGCCGAGCTTGTAGATCTGCTAATTTATTTTTAATCGTGAAAATGTATAGAAGTAATTAAATATGTTTGACATGATTCCATAAATGTATTTTAAATCCTTCTTCTAAATCAGTGGTTCTCAAACCTTTTCATGTCAAGGATCCCCAAAATTGCATGTATTTGGCCGCAGACCCCCATCTCAAATTATGTTACCCCACAGAAGCAAATATTTGAGTTACAAATGTTTTAAAAAGATATATTCAAAGATTTGCCAAAAATGTCAATATCTTTCAAAAATAGCAGATCTACAAGATTGCAGCGCGGCACTCGGCACCCTACTGCACATGTTCACAACAATCAGTGATGCAACGCATTGTGTAAGCTTGTACTGTACATTGGAAGTTTTTTTTTCCAGATTTTAGTTTTCACAACAGGGGGTCCACACTCCACATCCAGAAGCTATATAGCCTTTGCATGGATATAGGTTTGTGAAAACCTGGTCTACAGAGCTAGAAAGATTACGAAGGACCCCCATCACAGTGTGTGGTACTGCGGTCGAGCAAACACCTGCAAGGTCACAAAGCCACCACAGAAAAACCCAGAAGGAGACGTTTCCCTCAAGCTATGAGAGCTCTGGACAGGGACCCAACTGTGAATACCCGTTCACACACACAGTGTACAGTATCCACCTGTTTCCACGAGAATTTACAGTAGTATTATCTGTGGGACACTTCCGGAGAACAGCAGACATACAAGCTCACGTCGCGTTGCAGATGCAACTGTTGTGAGCTTGTAGATCACTCTCGGCTGCGGCGCCGGAAGCTGCCGCACACCTTCTGCGCAATGCATGATGGGACGTTGGAAAGTTGTGGATATTTTGTTTGGTAAATGAGCCATCCTGGGAACGCAAATCTGTGTCACGTTAGATTTGAACCACTTTAACGATTATTTTATGCATTCTTTATTGAAAAATACCAGATATACAACCTCACAGCGCAGCACCAAGTGCCAAGCTGCGAGCTTGTAGATCTGCTAATTTATTTTTAATCGTGAAAATGTATAGAAGTAATTAAATATGTTTGACATGATTCCATAAAAGTATTTTAAATCCTTCTTCTAAATCAGTGGTTCTCAAACCTTTTCATGTCAAGGATCCCCAAAATTGCATGTATTTGGCCGCAGACCCCCATCTCAAATGATGTTACCCCACAGAAGCAAATATTTGAGTTACAAATGTTTTAAAAAGATATATTCAAAGATTTGCCAAAAATTTAAATATCTTTCAAAAATAGCAGATCTACAAGCTTGCAGCGCGGCACTCGGTGCCGCGCTGTGAGCTTGTATATCTGCTATTTTTTAAAGTATAAAATAATTCCAGGCCTTAATGGGTTTTAATGTATATATCCTGTATATCTTCGAGTGCCAAATTATTCATCCATTTATATTCTGTATTATTTATTTTTTGGGCTGCAACATACAGTATGTAAATACACTGCCCCAGTAACCCTGCAGGGACGGTGCAACTCCTATTTCTGAATAGTATACCGTAACAATGCTAATCTATGGGCATTCATTACTAAACCAATGTCAATATATTGAAGCTGTTTTTTGCACACCTATCATCAGGTTGACTTAAACTGTTGTGCAATTTATTACTCATTACCACTTAATATCCAACTTTTATTATTTGTATTACACCATGTATGTTGGATGTTATTAGCAAACCACACCAACGTTTTACTGCAGTAGACTGAATAGTACGTCAGCCAAGTCTTCTCTCAGTGTTAATTCCAAAGTCCCGGACCAAAAGCCTGACATATGCATATTTGCATGGGAGTGTCATGCACAAAGATAGCCTATTCTTCGTTCTGGTTAGTAGCCTTGCAGCAGAGTTTTGGATGAGTTGTAGTCTGTAGCAGGGCAGGAATGTCATGGAGGCCACGAAGGCCATGGCCGCCGTTGCCCCTCAGTTTGGCCTTGTGCCCCTCAAACCAATGGCATGACCTGAGGCCACAGTGGCCTTAATGCCCCAGCTGACTGTACCACTTTCTGCTCTGTCTCTTTCTTGTCAATATGTAGACAGTAGACACCGGTGTCTCTTTCTTGTCATGTAGACACCAGTGTCTTTTGTTGAGATTCTGAAATCTTAACTCCCCAATCTTTAAACCAATCATGTGACTTTGATTGGTGCAGGGCTGAGCATGGATCTGATTGTAAATACTATTTCACCACAGATTAGGTTATCATCCCTAACCCTTAAATTCAACACATTCTTTCAATGGACTAAAATCTTGTTTTATTTGATGGCCTTCCTGCCCTGGCATTTTGCATATGTGCCCTCAAAGAATGGACAACACCAAAGGCCAAGTGGCCTTGCCCCTAAAATGATGAAATTCCAGGCCTGGTCTGTAGTCTATGGCTTGTTTTGGCAGTCCTGTGAATAGAGCTGGTGATGAAGGCATGGATAATCTTTTCTGCATCTGCATCTGATCAAAAGTATGAATGTGTTACAAGTGTTTTACATTCTAGTCTTGCTTCGTGGACATGGACTGTGGATTATGGATATCCTTTTTGTTTTGTTTTGTTTTGTTTTGTTTTGTCATTCTCGATTGGAAAACACTTTGGGTCATGTGCTACTGTGCATAAATAAAGATGACTTGACTTGGCTTCAAGCAGTGCCCACATAGCTTTTTGTCTTATCAATAAAACATAAGTATTGCACAACAATTTTACTGTCGGTTTTGTGCTCTATTACAGTATATCATCTCTCAGCGTTCATTTACTTGCTTTGGTGCAACTATGTCCATGTGTACGATTATACTTACGATGCAGTATCAGTTACTTAATGCCAGTCATGTGCAGTGTTGTTGTTGTACCTGAGATATTCAATTGTCACTAAAGTCAAATCCCTTCAGTGCTACTTATCTTCTTGCTGATAAGGTGTCATTAATGGGGGATTAATAATAATATCTAAGCCAAGGGTATTCAACGGGGGGTCCGGGACCCCTAGGGGGTCCTCAGAGTTACTACAGGGGGTCCTCCAAATCTTTGTGTGATAGAAAAATGTTTTCTCCTTTTTTATATTAACCACTTTTTCTCCTTTTTTGTATTAACCACTTGAACCGTAGCGTCCATATTCT